>NC_088607.1:4252500-4552500 GCF_036013475.1 Columba livia
CAGCACAACAGAGTTGTGGTTGGCCATTCTGCAAGTCCTTATCCTCCACAAATCCACAAAAATTCACTTTATATATGGTGACATCTTCCCATGGAGTAGACTAAGAAAATTAGCTTGGAAGGGAGAAATCCGTGGCGGGGTAGGATCATTGTCAGATTTCTGAGGCTGGGAGAAGATCTTCATGAAGCTGAGATGCTGCGGTGCCTTCTGTGGATTGTGCTGATTTCCATGACTGATTGTCATCATTTTTACCGAGTTGCACCTTGCTTCATCTCAGGCATCCCAAGTAAAGATTTTACCTCACTCTGCTGCTCTTCTGGCTCAACACCAGCTCCCAAAGGCACTTGAGAAAGCTGCTTTTCCTCTTTAGGATTTCACACCTTGCTGCAATGTAGGCAAGGAGGACAAATTGGCCGTTTCACGCTGCGGTGCGCTACAAAGGCTGCTCAGCCGGGTGTTCAGGTGTGCCGAAATGGCTTGGCATCCACCTCTGGCGTATTCTCGGCCGTGCTGGATACATCCCATATGTGCTTGGTGCTGATGCAGCGGTGAAAATCCTGAGATGGAGAAGCCAGAGGAATGGCAAGTCCTCTGAGGTGTCCAATGGCTGGCAGAGGGCACAATATTCAAAGATCCCACCAACAAACCATTTCTGCCTTTTTACTATGCAGTTGCTTGAGGCTACTTTTCAGTCTCAGTGAAATCTTTGTAGCATAGTGGGGTTTTTTTCCCCTCTTGATTAACATTTTACACTTCTCTTTGGTATGATCATAGATGGAAAGGAAACTTCAGGTATTATTTTAGTGTAAGTTGAAAATGAGGGAGTTAAAAAAGAATTGCTTTCTCAACTTTGTGGCACATAACATGAAATTTAGAAGAGAATAAGGAAACAATCAGTGGTAAAACCTTTGGCAATGATGCATAATTCTGAAGGGTTAAATAGGCTGGGACCCAATGGATGCTGCTTTTCTTAGCTAGCAGAAAAGGACCGGAAAGTAAAACCAAACTGTTAGGAACTTTAGCTTCGGAACAGAATATTCTGACTACCATATGAACCATGCTGTTAAAACCAGAATTTTAGATGACATAAGCTAATGTGACACTGCATCCTGTTTAAAGAATGCACAGTTTTAAAAATAACTTTTCTCCTCAGCATAAAGTTTATGACTCAAGACGACGCTCCCACAAAAACCAAAGGCCAGATCTTGCTAAATCACAACTCTTTTGTTCTTAAATCACCTATTTGGCCACAGAAGATAACATCGTTCTGTTGAGCAATATTTTGCAAGAGCTGACCTTATAGATAATATGGTCAGATGAGAAAGATGTAGTGAGGAAGGGGAGCTGGTATTGCATTCTTATCCCTGTAAGTTTTCACGTGAACAGTTAAACAAGCATGAATTGCAAGAGTGAGAACAGTATTCAGGATTGGGCCCTCCTCTGTCCACCTTTTATCCGATAGGCTTCCAAGTGGTGGTCTTGTTGATGCAGCCTGTTTGCCCACTTCATTCCAGCAATATAGTTGTTATGGGGTTGGTCTTGGCAAAGAACATCTCAGATTGGGATCATTTTATACCATTAAGTAGTTGCAGGAGTCTGTGCAGCCAGGTAATCAATGAACTGTGTAAATGCCCACACTAAAATTAAATGGTTAATTAAGCTTGCTTTCACTGGGCTGCTCCTTCTGTGCTCTCCCAGTGTGCTGCTGTAGGACAGACAACTGCTCTGCCAGGAGCAAAGTGGGTCTCCTAGGTACAAAACCCAGCCAGCAGACTAGTATGAAGCCCTGTATAATTTTTAACAGGGCATATTATGACAGGACAAGGGGTGATGGTTTTAAACTTAAATAGGGGAGATTCAGGCTGGACATGAGGAAGGAATTTTTTATGCTGAGGGTGGTGAGAGCCTGGCCCAGGTTGGCCGGAGAGGTGGTGGATGAACCATCCCTGGAGACATCCCAGGCCAGGCTGGACGGGTCTCTGAGCAACCTGAGCTGGTGAAGATGTCCCTGCTCAAGGCAGGGGTGTCACTGGATGGGCTTGGAAGGTCCCTCTCAACCCAAACCATTCTGTGATTCTGTGAAAATCACTGGCAGTCATTCTGTGTTATTTAAGGGGTTTAGCTCCCCCTATTTATGAGCACAATGGATATGTTGTTAACCATTTCTGCAGAGGCCCCTCTCTGGGGATCATCGTTGTCCAAGCCCAAGCAGCTGATGGGGAGCAGCATCTCATCCTGCGTGTCCTACACGTGGGTGATGATGTACCCTTGGAAAGAATTACAGCGTAGGCGTGTGGCCAGAACATTTTTTCTCAGGTGATTTTATACCTCCCGAGAGGCATGTGCTGGGGAATTGCTGATTTATTGCAAAAGGAGTTGGCACCACATACAAACCACCCAACATTGTGTTAAAATAATTCTCACAACAAGTCTCTCTCAGGCAGTGTTTCTGTTTGCTGGCAGCTCAGGGTAATTCAGATGAAAAATTATTGTGAATTTTTACATGCTGAAATCTCCCCATACCCTGGCACAACCTAGAAATAGCTTCACAATATTAAATTGGCCTGAGAGCAGAACCAGCGCCGTCAAGAGAAGTAATTTGTCATAAATCATTGTAGATCTAGAGGTGAAGTAAACCTGCAGCTGTTAGACTTCAGTTTTGGGATCGTGAGCCTGTAATGCTTGTGCCAATGCTGGCCAAGGGATGCTGCATGTCAGATCTCATCCACAAGCTGTCCCTGGAACTGCTGCTTTTGGGGACAGAGGCAGCCCTGACCCCGATGGGATGACAGTGGGATGTCACAGCTACAAAGGCAGTGGCTTTACTGCTGCTGGTTCATTTGAGGTTTGTTGGGCACAGCCTTTGAAGATTTTTGTCCTTTTCAGACTTCAGATTTTGGGTAGCGGAGCTCTCTATGTGGCCAGAAGTAACGTTTTCTCTTTCCCTGCCATCACCTCTTGTGTGGGACATTTGATGTGTTTGGGCAGGAAAACATCTCATTGCAAGAGCAGCAAGCCCTCATCTGATTCTTCTTGTGCTTTCATGTCCTCAGCTGCTTTTTGTGGGCTTTCTGGCACATCATGGTCCCCCCACTGTTGCTGGTCACTTTGATAATCCATATAATCTCATTTTCTTTCCTACTTGCTCTCTCTGACTTTTCCTTCCTGACCCCTCAACCTGGCTGGATATCCATCTCCACGTGTGCCCAGACCCTTTCTCTCCCCAGCAGTCAGGGTGCTCAGGGATTTACTGCTTTGCTTATAATTTCTCTCCTCTCCAAGACTGGCTTTTTGAAACAGCCTATTGCATCAGGCTTATGGCCAAAAAATCCACCATTGCTTCAGGATGACCTAGAGCTTTAAGGTCCATATGGACACATTCAGATCTGGATTTTGATGATTCCCCAGCCTAGGAGTGCTGAAGCTTAAGTCTTGGCTTTGGTTCACTACAGAGATTGGAGCACGGTGCTAAATTCAGCCTGAGAGATTGAGCACGCTGGGGTGAGAACTAGGGGGTGGATTTTGGGGATTGGGTTCAGAACTAGCCTGAATGCTTGGGCTTCTGGTTGTTCAGACTTCAAGGTAGTGAAAGCTGAACCCACCTGCACACTTCTCACAGCCCTGGGGTATCTTTGCTGTGCACAGCATCTCCAATTCATAGCAGATATTCAGCTTCCTTCCAGGGGCTGTGCATATTTGTAGAGCTCTCATAAAAAGGCACCTCATCTCCATCCCCATGGCTGTTTCTGACAGCCCCTTCCAATTTATTTTCAGGTGCTATCACTGCAGGTTGCAGCCCCTGGCTCCCCTTGCAGAAGAGATGAGCTGTGATTGCTCCAGTTTCTTATCAGAGTCTGTATCTCACAGAGCTGAGCCACAACTTCTCTAGTCGCTGCAGCCTCCGTCTCCGCATGGTTATCATTTATGCAGAGTATATTTTCTCCTGCCAAAGGCTTGAAGACTCCTGTGCAGCTGTTATAATCTGACTCTGGTGCATCTTTCATGGTGTTTCATGTAAGATCAGAGCTTTTCTCAGCTTTTTGTTACACAGAATTTCAGTCGGTGACACTTCATGCTTTGTGAAGCTTCTCTGAGGATGCTGAGATGAGGTCTGTTACTAGGTGTCATTTGAGAAGTCAGCTCCATTTCCTCCCAGATTATTTGCATGAGAATATCTGGTATCAGTCTTTTGTGCTGAAATCTGAAATACCCAGGGTCTTGTCTGGAAAATCAATGACCAGCAGTGGAGAGAGGTGCTTTCAGGATTTCGTTTTCTGTGAGAAATACACTGTGCTTGGCCTGCTTTGAGGTGGGATTGTCAAGAAAGTGCAATTGTAGGGAGAACCATTATTAAGGAAGCATTAAAACATAGCCTTTCCTTGTAGTGCAGAGGCACCTGCACTGCAGCTCCAGCGTGTCTGGGTCCAGCAACGTGGATCTTTCCTAGTGTGAATCCTTTGGCAAATTTCATGAATTTCACCAGTTATTTTCTATTTCCACATTCATCTGATGATGCTTTTTTATTCCTGTGCAACAATCATATAGATCTTGAGAATGTAGTATTTTAAACGCATCGTAACCTAATTTTTTTCCCCCAAACCTAACAAACTTCACAGGTGCAATTTTGCTTTGAGTCTTAGATTACAGAATTTTTTGGTAGCATTGCTTCCCCGTATAATATTTCTGCTTTACTGGCCTCTCTTTCCTAGTCAATTTTAAAAACATATTTTCTGGTATTGCCTGAGTACCAGGCCACATCTTATAGCACACCTGAGTTGTGCTGATCTCTAATGGAAGAGTTCATTCCTCTCTACCAGCATTTATGGACACTGCCTTTGTAGGCGTTTTCTTTTGCTTCTGCTAATTTGGCTGCAAACTCCTGGAAAGATGGTTGCATTTCTTGCAGTAGTTGCAGTTCTCATTCTCTGTCACTTGCAGAAATCTCTGTGGCGTTTGGTTTGAATTTTTAACTTCTGTTGCTGCATTGTTTCTCAGCTTTAGCACCAACTTCTCTGCAAGTGACGTTTGCATGAGCAGAACTCCAGCAACTGGACCTTGCCAGCACTGATCTGATCTATCTGCTCCTACCACCATGTACACCAAGGGATGCTTGTTTCAGCCTTTGCCTGAATTACTTCAAAATAGCCCTTCACGAAGCCTCTGAAGTTAGAAGTGAAGGTTTGCTGTTCATGCAAACATCCCCACATCAAAATAACTGTACCATCAGCACCAAGAATCCTTCACACATGGGAAGCACAGAGGAGTATGAAGGAACTTAAGTCGGGGAAACACTATTCATAACTATTTTAAGTGTTTAATAGTAAAGTTTTGTGACTGCAAAAGTGATCAATTTGCTGACTTCTTGGCTTTTCAGGTTTCCTGCATCTCAAACAGAACAAAAATTATATCTAAGCACAGCTTTTTTTTTTTTGGGAATTTTATTTTGCTTACAACATTTAATACCGAATGCTGTAGCCTCCGCCAGCCCGTTGCTCAAAGCTGACTTTGGTTTTTGAGAACACACAGGATAAGACCTACTCCCTGTAGCTTCTGGGGTGAATTAAAAACCTCGCCATCTCCTCGGGGCTTTGTCTGGGTCAGGCTGAATTCTGCCGTCGCAGTCTCTTCCTGGTCTAGGAAATGGCGCTATATTTTAAGGAAGACAACAATAAGCTGTGAGGGTCAATAAACTGTCAACAGGCTGACAAATGCTGGTTAAGGATGTGCCTGTTGTGTTCAAACAGGCTGAACTCACACGTCTCAAGTGGGGCAGTCAGAACTTTGTGCTTAAACCACTGTTTGCTGCTGAAAAGTCAAGCCAAGCTGAGGGCACATATCACAAGATCTGTTATTTTCTTCAGTGGCCAAGTCTTGCGACCGATTTTCTGTGCTGTAACTTGTATTTCAATTCAAGTCTCACAAAGAAAGCTCTCCATAACTTTCATTTAAAAAGAGCACTTTGCTTATTAAACTTTCTGTTTGGAAGTTACCGTTCATTTCCATGCTGAAATCAATTGGACTGTTTTCATGGAAAACCTGTAGCTTGCAAGAGCCCTCACTCTGTGACACATTGCGGATTTCACATGGAAAATAGGTATTTAAAGCCACGTGAATCATTGGTGGTATGTTATGTAGCTGGGTCTGCAATGGCAGAGTGCAATGTGTTTAGTACTAAAATTCTCATGTTCACTTGTTGCTCCTGTTTGTAATTTGTATTTTTTCTTATTTATAATATGAAAGCTACATTCTTCCACGGGGTGATGGCTGCAGCAGGAGTTGGTGGCATTACTGGAGCAAAAGCAATATTCTCACCTTTTTTGTTGATTCAAACTGCAAGTCTTTTCCACTTTGAAGGATTACTATTAGTTTGGTTTTCCATCATCGCTAGAAAAGGTCTTGTATCCTTTGAAAATAGGAACATTCGAGTTGCAATTGGCGCAGACTGAGCAAGCCTTTATTAATGCACCGTTCTGTTTCTCTGCTGTAACCTTAATGCCCTTGCAGTAGGAGCAGGAGGTGGCACTTGTTGGCATTAATCAGTCACACATGCAGGCTGAGGTGGGAGCTCAGCTCAGATCCTCTAATAAATCAGCTCTAATTCCCAACCATCTGGCCACAAACGAAGTGACCATCATACCTGGTTGTGACAGAGCTCTGAATCAGGAGCTCCAACTAGTTTTAGTGATAGGAAGAATTGCTGCAAATCTGCCTCAGGGCTTTGAATAAAGACACGTTTGTTCCTAATAAGAAATGCTTAACTTCATGGAGCTGAAGCCATAAGGAAAAGAATGGTGGAATTCTGTGTGTGACATTATTTATACAAATGCCTTTCACATTTCTGTGGTTTCTTCAACCTGGAAAAGCAAATTTGCCCATGTTTTCATTTCCTAAGAGGAGATAAGAACCCCACTCCCTGGAAAAAGCCCATGGAGACACTCAGCCTTGATGTGTGCTGGCTTACAAAGCACGGCTATATGTAAACCGCATACGTGGAATGTAATTGCAAGCTTCCGCTCCATCCTATATATACAGTGACCAGACAGTCTGATCAGTTCTGTCCAAAGCAGGGGTTTGTCTGGAGTGACAGTTTGTCTGTCTGAGTGTCTGGTCATCTCTCTGTGCCCCCTCCCTACCCCACAGCCTCCCTCCTCATCCTTCCCCACCGAACCCACCCTGCATCTTCCTCCCTCCTCACCACCCATGTGTACTCAAGCTTTTTTGCATTTTTCCACTCTGAATCTGAGTCCTCCTCACCTCATTAAATATTTGGTAGCCAGAAAGGTGGTATGGTCCTCCTCTTCTGTCCTGGACTTGAAATTCCCTCTCGTTGCTCCAGCCCCTGGAGCTGGTGTTTGGAAAGGGGTTGTCTGATCAGCCATCTCATGTCTCCTCTCATCACATCATCTGGCTGAGAGCTCTGACTTTAGATCCCAATTCTTCCATTTCTCTTCCCGAGTGTTTGGGAGGTGAGTTACAGAGCACTCCCACCAACACTGGCTTCGGTGTCTAAATGCATCTTACAGAATCACAGGATGGTTTGGGTGGGAAGGGACCTTCTCAGGTCCCCCAGTGCCACCCCTGCCATGAGCAGGGACATCTTCAGCAGCTCAGGTTGCTCAGAGCCCCGTCCAGCCTGGCCTGGGATGTCTCCAGGGATGGTTCATCCACCACCTCTCTGGCCAACCTGGGCCAGGCTCTCACCACCCTCAGGGGCAACAATTTCTTCCTCATGTCCAGCCTGAATCTCCGTATTTTAGTTTAACACTATCACCCCTTGTCTTATTGCAACAGGCCCTGCTAAAAAGTCTGTCCTCATCTTTTCATAGGCCTCTTTTAAGTAACAGTTATGGATCACTTAATATTCCGTGTCCCATACAGAAGTATTTGCTTGTGTGTTTTTGTACCGCTTAGCCTTGTCATGAGATTGAGCTAAGAGCTAAACCTTTTTTTTTCTTTGTTTTGCTTTTCTTGACCAAGGACAGATTTAGTGTGCTCTTTTGTCTTTGCTTGCAGCTTGCTGAAACGCTGATTTGAAAGAGCTGTGGTCTCTGGAGGATTGTGGTCTTCATGGTGCTTTGGCTGGGCGGTATGGATGTTGTTGCACCAGCGCTTTGCTCACTGAGCAGCGGCAACACCAGACAGGCCAGAGGACAGAGCAGCTGCTGACCCGTTCCTATGTTAAACCACATCCTCAGGGCTGTATTTATCTAAACTGTGCAAACAGCACCTTTAGCTAAAACCTTCAAGATGTGAGGTATGCTCAGTATTTCACGCTGTCTGCAGGGGTAGATGTGGCTGGATTTGGGCACCCTGAAAGGCATCACACCCTGGGGAGGGTTAAAAACCATCCCCTCTCCCAGGGATGTGATTTCTGGGGGGGGTTGTGCCACTGTCTCTGTCCTGCCAGCTGTGTTGGCATCTTCCAGGCTTTCAGCTGCAAAAGCCTCTGCTCCCTCCCTGCGAGCTCCTGTCCACACTGGTACTTGATGGGCCAGGAGCTTTTGCCCACTCACAGCTCGGTTGCCTTGGACCGAGTTCATGCAGGAAAAGAATCCAGCTTTTAGCTATTGACGGCTTGAACTGGATTTGAACTGGAGCGGTCCTATAAATAAAAGACCCTCCAGTCCATTACTAGTCCTCTGCAATCCAAGCCTGCCAGCCTAACTGTATTTACTGGGTAGCTAGTTAAATAAACTGTATTTTATGGACATATACTCTTACACTTTCATGTCAACCATTTAGGACCATGTGAGCCTTTAAAAGCTTTCACAGGCTTGAATTGCCCGAGCACATGCACAAATCTGATTTAGGTGCTGGCTCCCTTCCCTGTTATCATTCTACTGTATTTCAGCCACCCGTTTGATCTCTTCAGGTTATGGAAACCAGATTAAAGGGGCTTTGTCAGGATGTCCAAGAAAACCTGTCTTGCTGAAGCTATTAGACATCTCAATCTGAAACAATTTGCAATAATAATTAATCTTTCCACTAGAGCTTCTTTTGCAAAAGTTGTGCTTTCACTTCACCTAGCTATCATCATATATCCCAGTCACTTTATTCCTTTCCTGCTTTATTTTATGTATATTTTTCAACATTGAAAACTGCATCTGCTTCTATATGCGCAGGAATAACTATATTTTATAACACAAGAGCATGCAGGTCTAGCTGTATTTCAGTAAAGGAGACAAATAGAAGCTAATTTACACTTGATAAGCACAGAGATAAAGAAAAGCTATGAGAATCAGGTACTGAATTTTAGGTTGTCGAGTAATGAACATTTAATGGCAGATGTTTCTTTAATGGAAGAAAAATGGCATATATTTCTCATACACACTCTATACCTGCTAGACCTGTCAAAGTTTGGGAAAAAGTGCTGTACAAGCATTTTCCCCATGATGAACAAAGGCCGGCATACTGTCTCACTGTTATTTAAATTTCATTTAAAGTTACCATAATCCTCCCTCAGTCCTTTTAGGACTATTTCTGAGTGGGATTTCTCTCTTCCTTTATTTCACAGGACTAACTGGACACTCGTGCTCCTGTTCTGGGGGGCTGCAGATAGGACATGCCAACTGGGGCTGGTGTTGAGGGTCCCATACAAAAACGCTATGCAAGGTTGTCTTCTAAAAGATTGTACATAAAAGAGTAGTAAAGGATATGTTTTTTTTCCTCTGTACACTGAGGGAGATTTAAAAGTCACTGGGAAAATGTCCAAAAAAATAAATTAAGTGTTTAATGGTGCTATTTTTGTCCTAGACTCTCTAAATTCCTCATGTCTTCCCCTCCTTCCATCATCTTCTCCTGATTTGCGCTTTGGGATTAATAAACAGATTCAAGTGCAGATTTTGAACCTGAAAGGTTGCTTCTCTCTTCTGCTGAAGTATCTTCCCCTCTTGGCCGAGCTGTGTCCTGGATCTTCGTTTCCAGCTTTGCGGCACCCAGGGAATTTGAGGGAGTGATGCTGGAGGCACCACCTGCCACAAACCAGGATGGTCTTCCTGAAGGTGGGTACATCACCCAGCTGCAGAAATGCCAAGTAGTGCTTGTGTTGCCTGAATGCAGCAAGAAGAGATGATCACAGCAATAGCTCCTCGTGCTGCTATTCTATGAGCTTCATCCCAGAGATGAGTGATTTGGTCCATAGACTTCACTAGATACAAAGGGGGACCCGATGAACCTTTGTGCACAACATCTTGAGTTTCTCCTCAGCAAATTCAAGGTTCAAATATTAGTTTTAAAATGCATCACAAGGTTCCTCCAGCTTCCCTGCTGACCGTGACCCGGTGCAGCTGGTGTGAGCAGTAGTGTAGCACAGGGAGAACGGCATTTCCAGAATGCCTGAACATCTGTGCTCCTCTGTCTTTTTGCTGACCCCTCTGTCTTTGTCTGCTGACATCGGACCATGGAGGCCCAGCAAGTCTGTAGTGTTCTTCTTACAGGCATATTTAACTCAGCCTGAACTGCTGGTAGTAAACACTGCAAGAGATGGGGCAGTCCCCATTGACATGGGTGTGAGACTGAGACTGAGCTTCTCTGGTTGCCTTGGTCTCTCTTTTGCAGAATAACACATCTTTTCCTGTGGGCCTCCTAACAGCCTTGTCATGGCTGATGGAGAAGGATCTTTCCTTCCTTCATTTCTTCTCATCTGAGACAATTTTTTTGTTGTTTTCCTGATACACTGGTTGTTACATTTCAAATTTCAGCAGTATGCCTGTTTTCTCCCTTGTGCTGATACAGTGCCCGTTGAATTCCCTCCCTTCATTAAAAATATTAGCAGTTAAAATATGATTTATGATAATCTTACACAATCAGTGGAGGTTTTTTGTGATTATCTGCATGATAACATTTTAGAGAAAGAATAAATCTGCGTTTTGATGTTGAAAGTTGCTCTCTGTGCTTCGCACTCGGGTCAATCCAGCCTGAGTCTCTGCCATGAAAAAAACAGGACCTGAAGGGCCCATTCCCATTTTCATGTGGTGTGTGCTCATCCCCCTGTTTGTCGGGATGACAAGGAGGTTTCCTCTGTCTTTTAGCTCCCCAGAGACAGCCCAGCCCAGGCTGTGATCAGGTTCCTGCTTGTTTTATGCATTGTTTGAATCGCTCAGCAAGCTTCCACTGATGAAAGCAGCTCAGCGACAATGAGATGACATGGAGGTGATGGTGATGGCTGGAAGGACGCCTCTCGCCTGGTTTCTAGTGTCTGGTTATGGTGAGGAAAAGAAATTTATATGCAGTTCTGGGTTAAGATAGCTGGAGCATGATGTGCAAATAATAAACACAAGTGAAGCCTGAGTGAGTCTGTTTTCACAGCAGAACTCCTCTCAAACATATTCCTTGGAGGAATTGCTAACCCGATACCAGACAGAGTGTCACAGTCCAGGAAGAGAACATTTCTCTTGTTTAAATGAATCTAAATGGTTTCTGAGGATTTTCCTTTTCTGAGGTCCCTCTTGCCTAAGTGCCTCATTTATGGCTCTGCTCCTTCACAGGCTCTGCCAGCAAACACGTCAGCAGCCCGAGCCCTCAGGACAAATTGCAGATTTACAACTTTTTATGTTAGATCACATGTGAGAGGTCCGTATATCTCAGAGTTCTGTATATCCAGAGCTGGAGGCCCCAGGTTCTCCTTCCCTCAGGTCAGAGTGGGACCAGCATGAGGACACATCATGCTATGTGAGCATGGAACAATCCTCCAGAAGCTTCTACAGACTTTGTTCACCAAGAGTCCCAAAGCCCATTGTTCATCAGCACAATGAACCAATTATGGTAATATTGGTTATTGCAGCTGGGAAGGCAATAGGGTTCCACTGGGTTTGGGAGTGGTGTTATAATGAGCTGGTTCAATCAGGGTGATGAAAACCCATCAGAGCTGTGCTCATGGATGTGCTTTATGGGGTCTGCCTGTCTTGGGGTCGTCTGTAAGCTTTAAAAATGAAAATAGCCCTTTATGGGCTGTGAAGAGACTATTGTTATGTTTTGTATGGGGTTCATTTTTATGGAAGGGCAAGTCCTCAACTGGAGCACAAGAAATATTTGAAAGGGGCCTGTAAGAAAGATGGGACAGACTTTTTAGCAGGGCCTGTTGTGATAAGACAAGGGGTGATAGTGTTAAACCAAAATATGGAGATTCAGGCTGGACATGAGGAAGAAATTGTTGCCCTGAGGGTGGTGAGAGCCTGGCCCAGGTTGGCCAGAGAGGTGGTGGATGAACCATCCCTGGAGACATCCCAGGCCAGGCTGGACGGGGCTCTGAGCAACCTGAGCTGGTGAAGATGTCCCTGCTCATGGCAGGGGTGGTACTGGATGGGCTTGGAAGGTCCCTTCCAATCCAAACCATTCTATGATTCTACGTAGATCACCATGTGGGATTTTTGAGCTCTGAAGCTGTGTTTAGTCAGGGCACAAAATCAGATCTGCTGGGTGGGATGGACTGAAATAAGATCATCTGCAAACACATCTCCCCTACTTGGTAGGCCATTTTTTCCCCTCTCAGCCTGGTTTTGGTGGTTTGTGGTTTCCACCAGCCCTATGCAGTCACCTCCATCTGCACTCCTAGGAGACACCTTATTTTCTGATCCCTATGTGGCTTGGGTAGGTGTTTGGTGCTGGGAACCCAACACTCTTCCTGGCTCCTCCTCCATCTCTTCGGCCCCTCGTGCCCCATTTTTCCTGGTCAAGGTTCCTCACCTGCTGCCACCTTCCCTTCCCTCCAGGGCACCAGTTCAGGGAACTGGCACCAGTTACCAGTTCCCTTCCTGCTGCTGGCCACAGGTTCTTCAACAAAACACACCCTGTCCATGCCATCAGCTCCAAACAAATAATAAACCAGATCCCCTCCCCAGTGGTTGCTGATCACAGGGCTTTTAATCTGTGTCTCTGCATGTTGGCTGTTAATATTCTGGCTGTGTTACTATTTGACAGTCAGTCTTTTTATTTCTGAGAGAGAAAAAAGGAAGGAAATTCAGAAAATCTCTGCTCACAGCATGAATTAAGGAGCTGTTGGTTATGTTTTTCCCTCTAAGTGTTATATCTTTTAAGAACTTTTCAAAATAAATGCTTACAAATCATATCACTTGTTGTCACAAGGTTGACAAAGAAAAACAAAACAGCTAATTTGAGTTTGCAGTTTGGTTTTGTTGTAAGTTGCACTATACTTAACAAATTTTTCGAAGTCTTGTTGTAGCTTTACAGCTTTTAGAGGATCTAGGTACATGTCAAATATATCTATAGCTGAGTGTACTTTGTAAATTTGAAGTTTTAGCCTTTGTTCTTTTTGGACTGTATGAGAAGACGATAAAATGATTCTTTCAGCCCATTATTCAGCAGATATAAGGGTATACAAGCTATTACAAATTAGCATTACTTGCACTTCATATTCTGCTTAAAGCTAATTTTGAATAGATTAAGAGTTAAGTCTTCTGATTAAAACTTAATGAAATGTGAGAAATTACTGAGTTAGGAGAAATGGGAATGAGTGTCTTTGTGAATGCAGATGATCTAGGGTGTACTTTATAAAGTATTTCCTTTACACTATTTTAATTGATGGATTTCTTAGCATTTATATTTGGAGATAATTTTGTAGTCTGGCTCTGTGATGATGTGGGTAGTTCGGTGTTTGGGAGAGAAAGAAAGGTATTTTAGTTTCAGGGTGAAAACATCATCCTTAAGTAATGCAGATACTTTTTGCCAAACTTGTTCCGAATTGCCTCAGGAGCTGAAACTTCCTCTTTGAATATTGTTCGGAAACTAATTAAATGTCAAAGATGCAAATAAAGGTATAAAATATACATGAAAATCATGTTGTGAGCCAAAATTTTAGCAGGAGTGGCACAATGTATCAACATTCCAGTCCATCATTGTGCCAGAGAGCATTTTCTCTTGAATTGTCTTCATTTGGCTTCTGTTTTGAACCAGAAAACCGAAACAAAATGATTTCACTTTTGGGTAATATTTTAAAACTTACCTATCCAAATGCCACAAACCCCAAATAATTCTTTCCCCTCATTTTTATAATGTGGTGAAGTAAAAAATTACCAGAAAAAATACAAATGACATTCCCTACAGAGATGTCAAATAACATCTTTGCTACATTAATGATCTTCCTCTGAATTGTGCTTTGGAGACTGAATTGATTGAAACCGTGCGACCGGTCATCACCTGAGACGGCAGCTGCAACGGGAGCGTCCCAAGGGATGGGTGACGTTCTCTTTTCATCCTAACGATGGATGTAGGGTGGACCCAGCATCATGCCCTGGCTGTCACAGCCTCAGAGGTTCTCCAAAAGCCACCACCTGCCATCCTGTGGGTCCCGGCTGGGGCATCTCCATGTTGACGTGGTGGCTCTGTTGTCTGTGCTTTGATCTCACGCTTGTTGTGACATGGAGCTCAGTGATGCAGCTTTTGGAGCTGGGAGGACAGGGCTGCACCGTGGGGGCTGCTGGTTTTATTTTCTGCATAAATGCAACTGTCAAGCTTTGATTCCTCTGAAACACAGCCCCTGTTGGATGAGGCAGGGCAAAGACTCCTCACGAGGTGCTTTCTTCTGTGTTTAAAGCAACATCTGATCGCCTGGCATCACGTCAGCTCAATAATCAGAATTTCTTCTATAGTCTGGGATCAAAGTGGCTGGTGCTCTCCAGCTGCTTTACGCTGTTCTGGCAATGTAAAAGAGCCATAAACTTGGCTTAACACAGAGACGTGAGGTTTGTGCGCTGCTTTGCATCACCGGCTAGAGCATGCCAATGAATCCGGTGCTGTGGAGCACTGGGAGAGCTCTCGTAATCGCTGCCTTTCTCTTTCCAGATGAAGTGTCACCAAAACTGTGTAAAGGCTTTCATTACCCTAAGCAAAATTTAGTGCTGTTTGGGGAGTCTGCTTTGATACCCAGCAAAGGTGCCTGAGCATCCTTTTTGTCCTCTAAGGAGTAAAGGAAAGAGGGATCAGGATGATTTTGTACCTGTTTTGCTTTCGGAAACACCACACAGGATGCAAGGCAGCAATCTGAGGAGGTGAATGCTGCTGTGGTAGGAATCAAGCAGTGAAAACTTGTTTAAATTTAGTCAGGAGCACTGAACTCAAAGTGTCAATCCAGCATGCATCGTTAAAACAACTCACATCAGCTCAGGTGTGCGTGTGAATTGCATATTGGATATTAATTCTGGAGGCAATATGAGCATTTAGATGGTCAGCATCCACTTAAAAAAAATCAGTGTAATGATACTTGATGCATTTTTTCCAGATTAAGTAATAAATTTATGTCAGTTTATTTCCTTCTTCCAAATAAATAAGAAAATATAGCATCTCTCAAGAAGTTGCAAGTGGAAATTTGTTACATTTCATTTCAGACAATTTATAGCATGAGCAAACTCGCTTCTAGTGAGAAACAAATCAATTCTTTTCAGGTCTCTACTGAGGTCTTGGAAGAGTTTTAATTATATAAATGAGATACAGAAAGAGAAAACTATGTATGTGTTTTTGGTGCTTGAGCAATATTTCATCCGCGTTCAACACGTGACTATATGGGACTGGGACTCCAATGCACTGGCCTGTTGTGCACATGTTTGCATAAGTCTCAAGAAAACTGTTGCATAATTGTATTTATTGAGTTTTCTTGTAAAGCGCAGTTTTCCTGTCTGAGAAGAAGTTTTTTGTTACAGAAGGTCTAAGTAAATACAGTCATTTATTACTTCTCAGGGAAAACACTTTATTAGGACGTTTATTCCGTTACCAATGTTGAATAGGAATTCTGGAAGAGTTGTGTTTGTTTTCTGAAGCGTGCTTAATTTAAGCTTAACCATTGGCCATGACTTCTTCATTACCATTCTCAGTAATGGGCTTGCATACATTAACATTCATTTCTACATCCCAAAGAAGATTTTCAGAAAAAAATGAGCTTTGCGTTAAATACCCCATTTTCTACAAGAAGAAAAAGTTATGGCCAATTAAGAATGCAAGCTCCCGGTTCCCAGTGATGTCAGAGAGCTGAGAAAATGGGAAAGCGCTTTGTATTTGACATATTCCCTCAAGTAACTTGCCATTTCTCAGTTTTTTTTCTTCCTATGAATAACCTGAAAGCAACTTAATTTTTTCAAATTCGATTTGTAGTCAGCTAATTGCTTCTGCAGAAGAATAGCTAATGAATGGAGAGGGGGAGGTTTCGAAGTCCCTTGTGGGAAAGTTCAAGTATTATTGATGAGCTCGGAATTGTGAAGCCCTGCTGGGTGCTGCAGCTGGGGGTGAGCAGAGCTCTCAGCTCTCCTGCCTCCAGGATCTTGGAGATCAAATGATGGTCAATGCCAAACCAGCATCATACATGTATGCAGGTCATGCAGGAGCTTGGCAAGAGATTTTAGTGACTTTGCATTTTAACCAAGAGTGTGCTGGTGTAAGGTGAGTGCTGATGCCCATACCTGGTGTAGAGGGTTAAGGCTGAAGGGTAGAAGAATGAAGGTGGCCTCATGGGGAGAGGCTGGAGGACCAATGTCAGCCATGGTGTGGTTTTGTGTTAGCTGTGTGCAAGATCCTGGGCCCTGGAGAACTGTTGACCAAGCCCCATCCTGTGTGTCAAGGACAACTTTCCTTGGAAACGTGATCAGGGCTTTTCCTAATCTGAGCAACCTGATCTAGTTGAGGATGTCCATGCTCATTGCAGGGGGGGTTGGACTAGATGAGTTTGAAGGTCCCTTCCAACCCAAACTGTTCTATGGAAACTGGAGATCCGTATCTGGTATGAGTCAGCATTACTTCCACGAATCATAATGACACTCTTGATCTCCTCCTGCTAGATGAACCTCAGAATTTGGACACAGGAGTAGACCTTGGCTTGTCTGCAGAGGGAGCTAGGAAAGGAAGTCATAAGGCATGTAAAAGCTGCAGACTTTGGAATCACTGGATCCCTATGGCACTAGAGGCACAGAGTTGCATGGCCTCCTTCAATTCTGAAACCAGCTAAAAAAGCTCAGCTCTTTGCAGCATCAGCTTAGCTGGGGTGAGATCACCCTGACATACCTAACAAGAGATGTGCTCTTCCTTGTCATTATCAACTTAGAAATCATTCCTTTTTGCCACAAACGAGATTTTCTGCCTCCCAGTTCAGGTAGCCTTTGCTAAGTCAGTCAGTTAGAGAGTATTTATGTACAGAAAAAAGGTGACTTCTTGGTAGGCTTCCTGTGACTATGGTCAATATGACAGAGATAGTGAACTAGGAACTGGAGAGCGATGTTTTATTGGTATTTCTACTTGTGCCGTTGATTCAATCTCTCAGCAAATTCTCAGCATCTCATTTTCTTGACTTGTAAGATATGGGTCTGTTGCTTTGCAGGGTGCTTTGAGTTAAATGAGGGAAAAGCGCGATTTCTGTTTGAAGCTGCATGGAGAATCAGTCACACATCAGTGAAGAGATGTACCTCCTGTGTTAAGTCATCCATATGCAGATAAAGCTATACCAAAGCTGATGGGGAGGGCTGAGGAGGTGGATTTACTTCAGAATTATGTTATTCACACACAGATGTCACAAAGTGTTTAAGTTTGGATTTTTGTTTGTTTGCTGTATCCTAAGTAGACTGAGTCAAATAATCTAATTTTGAAGTGCTGAAATTCTATATAGGCATCAACAAAATAAACCAGAAAAAAAGCCTTTAGAAGAGATCTTCAGCCTGTGGAGTTGCTCTGTAGAAGAGAGCTGAGAGGGTTCACTGAGGGAATCTGGTCTGGGGAGACAAATTCAAAAGTGTGACGCTAAACACCAGAAAGTCGCATTTCTAAGAGCGTGTACAAGTGTGTAATGGCCATACTTAAAAATAACGCCTACTGAACAAGCTGGGGAATTAGGAAACTGAAAAAGAGTTAACAAAAGTTGGGTAAAATCTGACACGTGGGCTTTGTGATGAGTGAAAAGAATTAAGGTGAGGGATAGCATGAGCAGAGATTGCCTAAGATAGGCTATGACTAGACAGGACATGCTGCACAGAGAATGGTTAAGGAGTGGCAGAAAGGACTATTTAGCACAAAAAACCCCTGGAGAGAGCACGAGCAAGAGAGTTGCTTTCCAGAGACATTCAGAACATCATTCAGTGTGGTGAGCAAGTTATGAAATTTTGTGTGTGAGGAGAATGGAAGGAGAAAAATAATTTAATCATTTAATCTGATATAAACAGAGCAAAAAGCACTTGTAAAATGTCTCAGTCTCTTTCTATATGTATCTGTGTAGCAGAGTGAACTCACCCGAAGAAGGTGGGACACATGGAAAGGTATGCAAAGTAGTTGAATATAAGAAATGCTCTTGACATGAAAGAGAAAACCTTGTTTTATAGCTGAAAGGAAGGAAAAGTCATGGATTATATGGATTCCTGACTGGCTCAGTCGAGCTATGGAGCAGTCTGTGGTCTGTGAACCTGCTTTGATTTCCAAGTTCATCTCCTATCCCAGCCTCCTCTAAGTGATGCGGCAGAAAGTTGTCAATCTATCTTAGCTTTTTCTCTTTAATTCTTGAACTGAAAGTTCTTCCATTTGAAGCCAGCAGTTTTCCAAAGTCTTGAAAGGCACCTGCAGGACCAGCAGGGAAAGGCCCCGCTGTTTTTGGGAGCACTTGGAAGCCGATGACATTAAAACCCCCACAATTATTAACCTCCTGCACATACAAGCTGTTGCTGTGCTGAGGCTCACACACCAGTTCCAAAGGCACTTACTTTTTTTTTAAGTTTTCTTATAGCTGCTCTTAAAATAGGAAAAATGGTTTTGTTTTGGTTTTTAATTTCAGATAAAACCCTTCTGTAACCTGCCCAGTGAGAGACAGGCAGCATCTGGCTCTCTTCAACACCACAGACTTTTCTGAAGGGGAATTGTGCTTGGCAAAGCGGGCCTGCAGGGTGCTAAAGCAAGCAGATTTTGCTCTGAGCACGCAAAGGAATAAGATGTGTTGAGTATAGAAAAATACAATCCCTTTTTATGTTTGCTTTTCTGGACATAATTATAATTACTGTACTAATTAGTGTTCACAGATGCAGAAGTACTGTGACTTCTTTTATTCTTTTTTTTTTTTTTTTTTAATAGTTTGGCTTGTCATTCAGCAGCTGCACAAGGAGATGGTTTATCAGCTGTGTTGGTCCAGGTTCTTTTTATCACTCTGGCACACATGGCGTGAGTATAGCCATGCCAGGATCTTTGCATAAATCCCAGGAAAAGTCCTGATCGTGGTCTGTCTCCTCTTGGTGATGCCAAGTGTAAGTGTTTAGAGAGTGGGTTCCCTCTGCCATGGGGACACTTATCTGCTAGGAGAGGGTGGGCATGATAAAACCACTGTACTTGGGCCATTAGAGCCAGTTGACAGAGTCTGGGGGAGGCTACAAAGATGATGAGGAGTCTGGAGCATCTTTCTTATGAGGAGAGACTGAGAGAGCTGGGGCTGTTCAGCTGGAGAAGCTGAGAGGGGATCTTATCAATGCTGATAAATATCTCCAGGGTGGTGTCAAGAGAATGGACGAAACTCTTTTCAGTGGTGCTCGGTGATGGGGGACAATGAGAACAGAGAACAGCACAGGAGGTTCCATCTGAGTACGAGGAGAAACTTCTTTCCTGTGAGGTGCCGGAGCCTGGCCCAGGCTGCCCAGAGAGGCTGTGGAGTCTCCTTCTCTGAGACATTCAAACCCACCTGGACAGACCCTGTGTGATCTGCTCTGGTGACCCTGCGTGAGCAGGTGGGTTGGACTGGATGATCTCCAGAGGTCACTTCAACCCCAACCAGTCTGGGATTCTGTTATCAGTCACTAACACAATGATCATTTTCTCTCTAACTGCAAAAGTGGAAAGGAATGGACAAGCTGGTAAATGAGAAGGGCAGTGATTTGTTTCATTGAGTTCTGCTTGCCCTCCATAGCCTGGAAATGTCCCCTCCCTGGCAAGTATGAGACACCCCAGTGTTGTGTAAGGACACCAACATGTCACACCAGATTTATCTGCAGCTGGGCTGAAAGGTGAGAAAATACTCGCCTTTCTCAGGTGAAGGCAGGATAGGTCCCACCTGGGCACTCCCATCCCCACCCCATGCCAGTCCCAGCACCCGTGGGACCCTGCGGCACCGCTGGGAAACACCTGCACCACCACAAATTCAAACAAAGGCACAGCATTGGCATAGCTGAGCTCAAAATGATGAACAATTGCAGTAACAACCAGCTTGAACAGTCAGCCCACGCTCAAGTTTCTTGTGCAACAAGGCACAAGTTAAAGCCTGAAGTCCTAATGTGAGTTAATCTCTTAAGTGTTGCTGTAATGTCTGCTGTACACATCTGTTTATGACAAACAGTTCTAGGCAACTAGACAAGCGAAATAACTTGTCAGCTCTGTTTTCCTCTGAGACAGTCTTTATTTAAGAGACATCATTTTTCCATAATTAAAGTTTTACAAAGAGTTTGAGAGTTGCATGCTCCAAGCTTGCCAGAATAGCAAAAAGTATGATGCTGCTCAGGATCACACAGGGCTTCCATTGATGTTCTGGCAGCAGGGGTGCTGCAGCCAACCATAGAAGGTAGCATGGAAGGAGTGCACAAGGCTGTGGAGGCTGATGGAGAACATTTATACGCCTGGAGATACCGAGAACCCATCAAGGAAGAAAAAGACAAACACCAGTGGTGCCTGTGTAATGTTTAGTTCACCAGAACAGGGACATCAACGCAGCTTTCTCCATCTGTTGCACCATATGAAAGTGCATTGTTGTGTTTGAGGCTGGTCACCTATGAGGAGGGGCAGCTAGATAGTCCGTGGTAAGATACCTGGCTTGACTGGTGCTGGGGCTGCTTCTCCAGCAACACCAGAGAGCCAGCGGTGATTTCACATTGTTGCTGGCTTTGGAAGTGGCTCCTCTTCCACAGCAAATGGAATGGATTAATCCTCCGGGGCCACAGGGACAGTATCTTAAAACCAACATATATAACTAAGGCTGCTATAAATAGCAGCATAACCAAAATGAGGGTTTCAGCTTGCAATGACATTATTTTTTTGCTAACCATGTCTGGGTGGGGAATCCCAGTCCTTGCTCTGAGCTCTCTTGATCTTTTCCCTCTTTCTCGTGCTCCATTTCAGCAGGTCCCATCTCCAAACCTACCCTACATGTACCTATGTCTGTGCTGGGCTTGGCTACCTGCTCCCGCAGCCACCAGAACCGGCTGGTGCTGCTATGGTTTGTACGCGGCTTTCCCCCATTTTTCTGGGCTGCAGAAGGGTAAAAACAAGAAGGCTGGAATGACTCGCAGAGAAAAGGATTGTGCATGGTCTTCACGCTCACTTTGTGTGACAGTCACTCACGTCTTCCAGCTGCCCCAAAGCAAACAGCCCAGAAAGAGGTGGGAGTCTCTGCAAGCCAGATGAGCCAACAGCGCGTTGTCTTGCAAAATAACAAGGAACCATGATTTATGTCATTTTTTTAATAGAAAGAAATATTCTAAGCTTGACATAAAATCTGTTCTTTTTAAAGACAGCATGCAATAACCTTTCAACATTTAAATTTTGTCTAAACCATAGAGAAGCTACAGTGTGACTTATATCTAAGTCTCCCAACTGATAAATTAGAGGTATTAAAATCAGGCAGAATAGAAAGGTTTCCAGCTTTACTTTACTGAAATGGATTTATCTGAAGAGGAAGGTTTTTCACCTCAGTTGAAAAATGAGATTATAGAAAAATCCACCACCAGAATGTGGAAGGTATCACAAAGTTAGCTTTCCGTCTTGAAATCGGTGTAGGCACCTTTTAAGCAGAGGAAGAAGCTCCTCGATCACCGACTCCTCACCCACACAGAGGCCCATCCAAATCTACTGCTTAAGGCAGTCCCAACTACATAAATAATCAGCAGCTCCTGCTTTGATCCTTTAAGTTATGATATCAAGTGCTGAAGTACTGGTGGTGAAGCTGCATCAACAATGGGGATGCTGCCCCTTTCACAAATGAATTATGAGAGTTGTTAATTCTGCAATCAGTCTTCCCCAAATAATAACAACCCACAAGCAGCTTTCTGGTGCCTTAAACCAAAATATCACAAGCTTTTGGGATTTCGTTTGCAAAGATACCCAGCAGCTTGCATCTCTGAGTATCAGCTCCCCACCCTGTGTATTGGGTACTAATTCCAGCAAAAAAGACACTGATAGAAATTAATGTCAGCAGAAAATCTGTAGCTCTGCAATATAAAACTTTGAAAAAAAAATACATTTGATACAGTGGGGGAAAGAGAGGAATCTGTCTGAATTTGAGCAAAACTCCAGACCTCAGCCAGAGGTTTTCAACCATTTTCTGCTGCTTCAAAGTGTCGTGGTCAGGAAGGTGCCTGATATTTAGTGTATATCCACAGGCAAATGCAGCCCACCGTGCTCTGCTTTGTGCACCTAGACAGATCTCCTTAAACCCAACAGAAGTAAAACTTCCAGGCTGTCTCAAACCACCGAAAGGTTGTACTTTAAATACCAGGGTATCCAAGGCTTCTGTTGATTTGACTGAGTAGGTTGGGTGTTTGCTGCCTGTATAAGAGTGGATGTGAGGACATTCACTGCTTGTCTGTATGGCTTGCTCACCCATAGGAAAATAATTCTGATCAAAAAGACAGGTTCATCGCTTGCTAATTTTCAGTCAAATTACCTACAGATTTGTTTGTTTGGAAACAAAGCTCAGCTGATTTCAAAACCAACAGAAATGTGTTGATGTTTTAGCAAAAATGCTTGTTGGGTTTTGTTCTGAAACAATTTTCTTTAAAAAAAAAAGGCTGCATTGTTATTGGAAATAAACAAGACAAATGTTTACAAATGGTTGAAGTCCATATGCAGTTTAGGTTTGGACAGAACATTTTCATTCCATCCAACAAACAGCTGCAGAATCCATTATTCTTCTACCCCTTCTTTTAATGATGGTAGAATCAAGTCTGCAGAATCTAGCCTGGTAACTATAAATTAACACACAGCATAAAATTACATCATCATGTACATAGACATAACAATACTCAACTCCATCAGCATCTTGGAGTGAATATGGTGATAGTGTTCACTGATGTATGAGGGCAAGCTTTTACACACTGCAGCAGTAGAGAAACATTTCAAATGCAGTTCACATATTTTATTTAACTCACAAGAACAATGTATTTAGAGAAGCAAGGTCAACAGCCCCATTGCTGCCAGCCCTGTTCATTGCAAACTGGGCATTTATGGCTGTTTTCTCAATGAGAAAAGCTCACTTCTGGTAAAGTGATGGCAGGGCAATTGCATAGCGATCACCCACAGCATTGCAGTGTTATCCTGCGCATCTGAGTGTGCTCGTGGAGTTAGTCCAAGCTGAGCAACAGAGTCGTGCTTTTCAAAAGGGGCCAGCAGAACCAAAGTAGAAATTAATGTCAGGTTTCCGAATGAGTTCACGGGTTCACAGCTCCAACCACAGCCCAAATTTTGCCCTTCTGATCTCCACCTCCACCGTTGGGTGTACACCATGTTTTGGGGTTGACTTGCTTTCCCTGGATGATGCACATTCATCTGCTGTTGGGTTTCTTAGATGGCACACATTCATCTGTGGTGGGACCTATGTGACCCTTTAAAACTCATCCTTTGCAATAGGTTAGCAGTTCCTGGAGCTGAGGAAGAAACCAGAGAGCGGTGATGAGAATGGTAACTCTTCCATCTCTACCCTTTGGCTGAACAGTGCAATGGGAGGCTCTGTTACCTTTTACATCTTTCCAATATTCCACTGCAGGCTAAGATACATTTATTTTTATGTCTAAGTTAAACATAGTGGAAGAAAAAAGATAAATGTTGCCAATGTTTGTTTAGCCTTACTGACTGATACCCTGAAACTATCGTACAGGGATTTGCCTTATGTGCCAAAACTTGATGAAAATGATATTTCAGGATCAACTCAGAGTGTGGGTGGATTCTGCCCCAAAATGTATTTTTTTTTTACTTGAACTAAAATGTGATTACTGGAGAGTCTAATTCCACTGCTTGTAAATTTTGTGCACTAATGACAAGGTTATGAGGACTAGAGGCATGTCTAGGCAATCAGTTTAGTGACAGTGACATTTCTGGGGCAACTTTGGACTAGATCACATCAGAACAGTAATTAGCCCCCTATTATTTATGATAAAGTCAAGTATGTGATGTGAGTGAAAGGCGTAGGAGAGTTGTGACTGACAGCCTTCCATTATCACAAGCTGCAGAAGCATTTTTAAAATTGTCAAGCATGAGATACCCAGCAGGTTGGATTTGTCATGCAGATGTTACCAGACACTACTAGTGTCTGTTCAGATAGCCAGGACTGTGTGACTTACAACTTAGGAGGATTTTCACCGTGCAGAAGCACTGGCAGCTCTTCTTCAGCCTTGAAGATGAGCTGTCACAAAGAGTGGTTCTTGGCTCCATGCCTGGATGGACCACAGCAGCTTGATGGCCTGGTGAGCTCTGGTCAGCAGCTGATCCCAAACAGAGGATGGAGTGGTGCAGGTAGGAGCTGAACTTTCTCCTTGAAAGGATCAGGGCTTTGCAAAATGAAACTCACTTTAAAATAATGATTCATGCTATGAATGTCCCAGTGACATTTTAATTAACTTGAGGGTGTCATAGAGTTGTAGAAAAGTGTGTGTTGGAAGGGACCTTCCAAGCTGATCCAGTGCCACCCCTGCCATGAGCAGGGACATCTTCACCAGCTCAGGTTGCTCAGAGCCCCGTCCAGCCTGGCCTGGGATGTCTCCAGGGATGGTTCATCCACCACCTCTCTGGCCAACCTGGGACAGGCTCTCACCACCCTCAGTGTAAAAAATTTCCTCCTCATGTCTGGCTTGAAATTATCCAGAGAGAAGAAAATAGTTTGCAAAACTCCCATCCTCCTGTCACATCTGTGATGAGTTTATTTCATGTGGTATATGTATCATACATTCTCTCACTGTTTAACCCACCATAGAGCGGCTTGCTTTTGGAGCTCATTTGAATCACCTCAAATATTTGCTGAGGAGCTGCCGTAACCCTGCTGTGTGGGTGAGCTCTGCATCTGCTCAACAATGTAAAGGGAGCACCTACAGCACGGGGAACCCCCAGCTCTCAGTCATCCTACTCTGCCTCTTCTAGGGTCAGTAAAAAGCCTCACATGACTTTCTTTTGGGGTAGAAAATAGACAGTTATTGCCCTAAGCATCCTTCTATTTTTTTTTCTGCACTTGACATGTATGGAGAAGAGCGATGGGAAAGTCGGAACCTTGATACACTATTGTTCAAGCATGACCGTAAATGATTGCTTTAAAAGCTGTTCACAATTAGTCTTTCCTTCTCAGGTAGTTCCCATGAGGTTATCTAGTGCAATATTTTTTGTTAATCTTGTGTCAGGGAGGAAGTTTGGAAGAAATAGTCACCAGTGACCTCAAACTCGTGTTTTCTTAAATAAGTTGGAGCAAATATATTTAAAATAAAATGTACTTCTTTTTCCATTCTCTTTAGAGCAACTCTGTTTCCCCAAGTTGGAAAGTAACATTTGAAAACTGCTAATGGAGATAAGAAATCTTGGAAATAGTTAGTTACAGATATCACATGGAAACTGAAAAAAACCCTTTAGGATATGTATGCTAAAGCATTTACATGGGAGGAGTACATAAACTGAACAAAGTGATGTTTTCCATGATGCCAGGACTGATAAATAAGCAAAGCCCAGTGCAGCACAATGCAGTATCTCCCTACTAGCATATGAGAAAAGCAGGCTAAAAATAAATGGTACGCAGATAAATACAGAGATGCCAAGTATAGGAGGCTGCTACTGGGACTTTCTAGCCGCTGGTTGGAACAGTAAAAGTCACAACACAGAGGGGATGTTTTAGCACCATGCTGTTTCAGCCCAAGTACTGGAATTATCAAGTATTTTTAGAAGGTATTTTGCACCACGAATAACCCATTAGAAATCAGGCATTTGAAATACGCCAGGAATGGCAGTTAAAAGAAACAGATTTAAGCCTGTTCTTAGAGGCACAAGTTATCAGGTTTGCATCCAAGGCTTCACCTGGATTTTGGGAATGGAAAGGGTGGACATGACTACCCTGGGTGAATTTTGGGGCATGCGGACACTGTGGCACTGGAGAGCTGCAGAGCTGTGGGTGTGTTAATGCAGCCCTAGACAAAGGCTAAAGGTAAAACCTTTATCACAGCCCACAGCTCTGTGCATCCCATTTTCCAAACAGGTTGTAGTGGTTTTAAAGGCCTAAAAATGTTGATGGAAAATGCTTTCTGTCATCTTTCTGGAGTTATATGCACTGTTTACCACAAAGCTCTTTGCAAGGAGCTCAGGAGAACATATAAAAGATATAGAAAAGACCTTCAAAGATTTTCTGTGTGTCAGAATTAACATGTTGTTGGCTTCTTTGTGGTCTACAGCTTCCTCACAAGGGGGGCAGGAGGCTGAGCTCTTCTCTTTAGTGACCAATGTCAGAACCCCAGGGAACAGCAGAACATGTGCCAGGGAGGTTCAGGTTGGACATGAGGAAAAGGTTCTTCACCCAGAGGTGCTGGACACTGAACAGGCTCCCCAGGGAGGTGTCGCGGCCCCAATCTGACAGTGTTCAAGAAGAGACTGGACACTGTCCTCAGACACACGGTGTGACCTGTGGGGTGTCCTGTGCAGGGGCAGAAGTTGGACTCGATGATCCTTGTGGGTCCCTTCCAGCTCAGGGTGTTCTATGATTCATAGTATTGGACTCAAACAGAAATGGATCTTTTGGGGCAGCCAGTATATCTGGGGAACAGGGAAAGGGACTGTGCATGTAGTAAAAGAGATTTGTTAGCTCCATGTATCTGGGGAGTGTGTGTGCATGAATCTGTATTAAACCTCTGTTGAAATGTCTCCCCAAAGTGCCTCTCTTGACCTGTAATCCTGTCCAATCTTAATACACAGAGTGGGAAGCTCTTCTGGTTCAGGCCTGGGTGAGGATGGATGTGGATGGGTGAGAGGTGAAGCACCTTCCCTGGCACGAGCATCGCTGCTCCCCCTTTACCCCCCACTTTTCTGGCCTCATCCTCTCCTTGTTTACAGCCTTTCTCGTTATTTAAAGGCTGATATCCAAATTCACCACCTTTTTGTAACAAATAATTCATGTAATTATGCAGAGACCACTGTAAAAATAGGACTGTGGGATAACAGTTTTTAAATTTCAATGCAATTAGACAAAATCTATCAGCTTGCTAAGATCTGCTGTAAACAGCAGGGGTGGGGCCCTCTTTACATGATGTGTTTTGGATTAAAATCAAAAAATCTCTAGAAAATATTCCATAAGAAACAGTACCTTGGTTACTACAGAGGCAAGGAAAACCCCATTACTTCTACCATTTCACAAAGATTTTCTGTTTGTTGCCAAAGAATTTTTAACCAGCCTGCCATGTTTACAGTCACAACTCCAAATAATGAAGACACATAATTATTCTCAGTTTTTGTCTGACAGCCCCAATTCTTCCAGTACCCAGAAGGTTATGGAGAGAGACCCAGAGCACTTTAAGCATTGAGAAAGCCATGGGGGAATATTGGAAATATTTGTTTTCCTCCATTGGTAACTGATGCCCTCAGAATTACCATTAAATAAAGCAATTTCAGACTTGAGGGTTTTGAATAGCACCTGGAACTGTAACAGTAGGTAATGTTATTTAATTGCAGAGCCGTAACAGTACCCAATATTTCAGCAGGCTTAAAACGTTAAGCCTTAGTTCAGTAACCTTTAAGATTTGTTATTCTTTGCTTTATCATCGAGTTGTAACATCGTCTAGGTGGTTATCTCTATGAGGTTTAAATTTGCAATCTATTAAAGTAATTTTAGCAATCTATTATTTCTAGGCCATTGAGGAAAGGTTAAAATGAAAATTATACTGGAGGGAATAAGTTCTGCTCCAAGTACAGGTTGAAAACATCTCAGTAGTAGAAAGCAGTAAGGTTTCAGGGGAAGAAGCACTTATCAAGGGGAAAGAAATGACAGACTATTGATTAAAGCAGCTTGAGCAAGGTTACGTGAAAGGATTTTTTTCCCTCACCAGTGTAAAGGAGAATTTGCAGTGCATGATTTAGACAGCTTCTACCTCCGAACTGCTTTTGTAAGACCGAGTTAGACTTTTAGCACTATATTACAGGAATGGAAAATTTCATTTTCAGGAGTAGACAAGAAGATCAGCATCCATCTTCACACAGCCATTCACCCCATTTAAATAGATCTACGTGGCGCAGGAGAAGCAGTGAATACAGGTATTTGAGAAGAGCAATTAACCCAGCTAAAGAGAGATTCTTTGACATAAAGACCTCATGGATCCCAGCTGGACAAATCACAACTAAAATCCACATAGATGTGATGTACAGAAGTGGCAATGCTGCACATTAGCCAAGATTAGCATAATTAGAAATTGTTGCCCCTGAGTGTGTTGAAACCCTGTCCCAGGTTTCCCAGAGAGGTGGTGGATGAACCATCCCTGGAGACATCCCAGGCCAGGCTGGACGGGGCTCTGAGCAACCTGAGCTGGTGAAGATGTCCCTGCTCATGGCAGGGGTGGCACTGGGGGGACTGGGAAGGTCCCTTCAATGCAAACTGTTCTGTGATTCTGTGATTCTATGAGTGATCAACACACATCTATTGTGGCACTGAGGTTTTGGTCATTCTTATGGCTTCGGTGTCTCCTCCTGCCCCACACCCCATGGCCATCCTTGCTGTTGGTCTTTGGAGGGAGCCAAGTACATCTGGGTTGTAGCCCCGTTTCTGTGACTGACAGTGATCCCAGGGAACAAAACCCATTTGTACCTGTTGGTACAGAAAAAACAGCAGCAACAAAACCTTGCAAAAAAATCCCAGCCCTTAATGCTAAGTCTGTTTATTTTTCAGTACAATAGCAGCAGTTGATTTTATTAAATTTTACAGCGCTATTGGGAAATTAAATAGTCCTATAAAAGCCAGTTTAAACCTCTCTAATTGTCTTATCTCTTCGAATAAATGCATACTCTGGGAATTTTAAAAATGGAGGCTATCAACTGGATAGACCCATTACTATGAATAATTTCCCTCTTACACAAATAGAGAGTCTTGACACAATAGACAATAGCCTCTCTGTTTTTTTCAGAGGTGAATATGCCCAGGCTCACTAAAAGGGGTGTTTTGTTCACTGACCCCCATCTGCTCAGGGCTCCTTCAGAGCTGCCACGTGTGCAGAGCACATTGCAGGGCACCGGGGGTTCTTGTCAAATGAGCAATTGCACAGCAACTTGTTTGAAAACAAATAATTCAGTCATTTAATGTATTTTCACGTAGTAAAACTGTTTAGCTGCTGGTTGGGATGAATGGCACGTTCAGTGAAAGGAACAACTAGTTTGGGGCCACTGGAGGTGAGTCTCGAGGAGGTGGAGGTGCGGTAAGTTTTATAGCAGGGCACAAGGTTTTAAAGCTGAGAGTCCCGTTTTGAGCAGAAGGAAGAGGAAAATGGATAATTCACGGCAGTGCAGGGCTGAGCAGTCTGCACCTCTGTGTACCCTGAGAAATTTCACTGTATGTTCTTACAAAGACCTGATACACTGTGATTTGAAAAAAAAATAGTATGTCACATGTGCACAGTATATTTATATTTATGATATCTCTAAATTAGGTGAGCGTGCCTCATTTCCAACATGACATACACAATGTATATACCCTAATTCAGGGTTGTTCTTTTTTTTCTAATTTTATTTAGCCCCAGAGCTATACTATAGAGATAACCACCACACAAAAATTACTGCCAGCTCTGTTTTGCTGCACTGCTATTTTTATGATGCTCTAATTGTTTCAAAAGACAGCCAGACCCTTCTGTCTTGCACCTTCCCATTGCTCTCAGCAGCCGGCGTGGCCCAGCTTCATCCCAGCATGGAGTCCCTGTATCCAGCTGGCCCCACCAGCCCATCACCCTGGCCTTGGGGCTTGCTGCCACCACAGGTACCCAACCTCCTGCAAATAGGGTTGGCCTTAAATCTCCTTCGGAAGTGTTTTTCTCGTAGGTCGCACTCCCATTAAATTATTCTTGCTTCTGCTAATTCTTTTCACAGCTGCAGTTTGGTTTTTTTTTGAGGCAAATGAAACTTTTGAGGCAGTGACTGTAATGAGGAGGTTTTGCCTTTGGGGATCATCTCTACTACTGGCAGAAGCTGTAAGATGGATACGTTTTGTGTTCTCCTGCATAAGGAAGAGAGAAAAAAAGAACCAGAGGAACAGATCTCGAATGATGTTGCCGTCTTTTGTCACGAGATCAAACAGCTCCTCACGCAACAAAGATGGTGAAGGGAGTGGAGCATCTCCCGTGTGAGGAAAGGCTGAGGGAGCTGGGGCTCTGGAGCTGGAGAAAAGGAGACTGAGGGGTGACCTCATTAATGTTTACAGATATATAAAGGGTGAGTGTCAGGAGGATGGAGCCAGGCTCTTCTCGGTGACAACCAATGATAGGACAAGGGGTAATGGGTTCAAACTGGAACACAAGAGGTTCCACTTAAATTTGAGAAGAAACTTCTTCTCAGTGAGGGTGGCAGAGCCTGGCCCAGGCTGCCCAGGGGGGTTGTGGAGTTTCCTACTATGGAGACATTCAAAACCCGCCTGGACACCTTCCTGTGTAACCTCATCTGGTTGTTCCTGCTCCATGGGGGGATTGCACTGGATGAGCTTTTGAGATCCCTTCCAATCCCTGACATTCTATGAATCTGTGATTCTCATGAAGTTCTGGTGCCAGGGCTGCTGTGCTGTGGGCTGGAGCTGGGAGGATGTGCAAGGACATGGGGCAGATAGATGACAAACCATATTTTGAAAGAGGACAACCCAGGCTCACTCTGTATCCTCCAAATGTTCTTCTGAAGCTCTTGCAAAACATCATCTCCGCATAGACCCCAAACCTAGACTGGATGGAATGGGTTGGTTTAGACCCAATTCTGAGAATAATGAGGGTGCTGTTCTTACTTCACCTTCCCCTTCCTCTGCATGTTGAGCATCCAACAGGCAGATATAAACTGCATTTTTATTTTATTTTATTTTAATTTAATTTTATTTTATTTTATTCTATTTTATTTTATTTATTTTTCAGAATGAAAGGTGCCATCTGTGGCATATCCTCCTGTTTATGTCTGTTGTGTGTGTCAATGCAGAGTCTCTCCAGTTGATGAACTTCTTTTTGTTTATTTTTTTACAGACATGACTCACATAATAGTGCAGAGAGAAAGTTATTTCCAATCGCAGGGCTATTTCTGAAAGTGTGCTTGGCACCCACCTTGAAATCTTGTCTAAAAGAGAAAGTGGTAGGTGGCGGTGGCATCCGCAATACCCAAAGGCAGATGTCCTGATTAATTCCTTGACAGAGAAGGCTGGGTAGTAATTCATCCAACAGCTTGAGGAGGACTCTGCACCTCTCTTCCAGATAATTGAACTTTAATTTATTTAAATTTAATGGAAAACCATATGGAGAGGAACAGAAAGCTAATTTAAAGCAGTGCTCAAAGCAATCAATATGTTAACAGATTCCTTCAACTTTTCACACTTGGTTGCTGAAAAATGTTTAAAGATGTATGCTTTTTTTTAACTGCTATTATGAAAACACAGGGCTTCTGGCATGTTGTGTTCAAAACTCAAGAGCCAAAATAAACCTCTGTTGTGAAAATGAAAATGTACTTTGAAAGCACAAATCCTTTTATTAGAAGCGAAAATGACAGCTATCTTATCAGCCATTGCGCATCTCTGAAGTCTTCTAGGAACACACATATAAATCCTAAAGGGTTCAGGTCACTGGCCTTCATATGGTCCAGAAAAAAGCAATAAAGTATTTATATGAATTGCATTAGCAGATTGAAATTGGCAGTAAGAGTACAAGAAGGAACCCTTGAATGTAAATGAAGTAAATACGGATTAAAGCAGGAGAATGCAAAATTACCAATTATGCACATACAAGATGAGAGACAAACTTTTATCAATTTTCATGTTTTCCTTAACCCTTTTGTGCACCTCAAGGTCAATTCTTTCCGTACTGAGTTTTGAAAACAGACTTTCAACAGATTTTCAATGGCAGGTATATAGTATAATGTTCCTACTCTTAAATGTTCATCTTCCAACACTGACCTTCTTCTGTCCCACTTTCAAATGCTTTCACTGTTTCGCTTGCAGCAAAGCACAATTTAACTTAGTTATATGTTAAACAAATAAACTGTAGGCAATTTAAGATCCTAGAAAATAATAAATGTTCTAATTATATTTTATCTTATTAAAATATACTAGTTAAGTGATGTCAGCGAGTTGTGGGCTTTATATATGCAGTTTGTAATTGACATTATGGTTTCATCTTTGTCAGGCTTGAAGAGTGCAAACTCTAAAAATAAGTAAAAGCCTGTTCTTTTCAAAAGTGTAATGACTTGAGATTGTGAAAAGGGCTGGGAGCTGAAAGGAGCAGTTACTCCCCGCAATGAACTTTGAGCAACCTGTACAGAGTCTTATGGAAATTCCGTAAATAGTCTTCAGTGTAACCTCACTGAGGGCAGGTCTGACTTCTCTGGAGCTTTTTGAAAAACAAATTATTCTGAGCAACTTTTTCTTTTATTTCCCTTAAGCAAATGATCCTGCAGCCTTTTTTCATTAGCTGAGGCCTGGAATTCATTTCAGATTTGCCAAGTCCTCTCCCAGAAACTTATTAACATGGTGGTACCGTTCTGCAGAATAAAATAATAATGGCTAAAGTATCTTCTCTCTCTTTTTTTTTTCTTTTTTTTTGGGGTAATGTAATGGTTCTTCTCTTTCTTTGTATCTTTTCCCTCTGGATTTGTTCTGTCTTGGGATAGTCTTGACTATAGAGCAGAAGATACTTAAAATTCTGAGGTCCTGCAAACAATGCTTATTTCTTGCAAGATCAATGTAATAGTAAAATCTGTGGAAGCCAAATGAAAATGAAGGACCCCTTTAAATAAAAGCCATCATAAAATTGATGTAATTAAAACACTTGTCTTTCAGTGGCCAGTCTGCTGCAAGTAATTTCACCTGCAGGAAAGAGCTGGAAGTTTCACTTTCTATGAGTGTTTTAAGGCCCTATGAAAGAAATCATTATGATTAGTACAAAACCAAAATTAAAGCCACTAGAATTCAAACATAGCAAAGGCCAATAGGAATGTCCCAGGATGCCTGCAATAACTGAGAAGTTGTGGTGTGAGATGTCCATTTCCTATTTGATGGCTTTGACCATCTGATTTGGAAGAAGGTGAGTAAACCCTCTCCAAGTCAAAAAGTCCTTGTGGTCTTTCTAGTAACCAGTGGTTAGAAGAACAGAATTAATTAATAGCCTAACTACAGTTCAATCAAAATCCAACCACCCTCCTTTCAGCTCCTTGTAGGGAAAACCATTTTTCAAAGCCTTTAATTTCTAACTTGAGGATTTCTTCTGTTCCATTACCAAATCCTACCCAGAAAGCTGCCAAGATCCATCTTAAAACAGTTTAGGTTCCTTCTTCCACCACTGTGTTTGATGGAGGGTTTCTGAAATTCAGCTCAGTGATTAGAGACTTTCTAATTCCACACTTAAATGTATTCAAGACCTACATATATATATATCTATATGTATTTATATATATCTCTCTATATATTTATCTTCATTTGATCTTGTACTACCCTTCCATTCAGATAATTCTATTTATACCCAGATGATTTTTACAGAAAATACTCATATCCTTCTTGGTCTTTAATCTCCTGGATTTCTTTGTGATACCTGAGAAGCCAAGTTTGTTAAGCCACTGACTTTGGCTGCAAGACATGAGCTCTTCTGCTAATTTTCCTTTGCACTCCTCCTGCAGTTCTGATAGACCAGTGTCCACTTGCACTACCCTCCTCAACTAACTGGGATCAGTGCTAAGGCATAATCAGTGAGAGGGCATTGCTTCATTTGTTAGGCAGAAAACCTATGACAATAATGACGATGACTTTATGAAATCAGTATTATAAGTGGTTGAAATTATGGAAGGCACAGGCAATAAGAGGATCTTAATTAATTCACATAGAATTTCAAGGGCTTACTCAAGGGCTAAATTGGCATTTGTATTTTTATATGGCGAGTAGTGAATTGTTTCTTTTATTGATTTGAGGCCTTCTGTTAGAGGACTATACCCAAATATTGAGCTGTCCTGTAACCCACCTCTGAAAATTGTTTTACAGCAGGAACCTCATTAAACATAATTTGGGATTGACACTGAAGTGTCCATTATTCTCAAGCCTCCTCTCGGCTTGGCTGTATGAACATGCACAGCAGAGTGCTGATGGCCATGGATGGTGTTTGGCATGGAGGAGGCACCATGGGAAAGTAAATGCAGAGCCAGCATAGAGTCCTGATAGCTAAACTCACCTGTGGAGCAGCAGCTGCTGGGGGACAGATGTGACTTGGCCAGAGATGGGCCCCTTGCTGCATCTCTGGTCTTCCTACCTCTTCTTGGAGCTCATGAATCCCTGCAGCTGGGCATTCAGTTTTCCTCATCCTTGTCTTCATTGTCATCCTCATCCTCTGCAGATGTGGTTTGCTCGCCATCATTCAGTTACCTTGTAGCTGAATTTTGTGAGGGGAGAGGTGGTCAGAGCCTGAAATTTGTGGAGAGAACACCATCAATATTGAACAGTGTAGGAAGTCAGAATACAATGATAGTCTGTTGCACAAGTCACCACTGACCTACTTATTGCAGGAGAGCTGGACTAGATGACCTTTGAAGGTCCCTTCCAACTCAAACTATCCTATGATTCTATGATTCCATGATTCTGATTCTATGATTCTGTGAGTAATGATCCAAATCCCCTATCATTTGCTGTGCCTTGAGACCTGTTGAACACAGCCTCTGTTTTAAAATTTGATTTATTAACTTGTCTTTAAAGATGACCCAAAAGTTCATTGAAAGGAAAAAAGAAAATCCCAACCTTCTTGCCCTAAGGATCATGGGTCAAATGAAAATGCCAAACATAGCGATGTGAAGTCACAAAGAAGAAAGATGGGATCTCCTCTTCCCAAAATCCTAACTAGAGCTGTGGTTAGCTCTTACAGGCAGGACTAGCTTGAGAACCGTGGATGTTGTACGTGTGATCATAAAGCTGTGATGTAAGCCCAAGGGAAGCATATTCGGGCCTGAAATGCCATGCTATACAAACAAGAGGATGCATACAGGGGTTGGAGGAGTGTGTTGGGGAGGGGAAGGGATAAAGGAGCTTTGAGTCCTTCTCACAGGTCGTGTGAGCAGCACCTGGGAGCTGTGCATCTTGACACATGGAGCTGTGGCGGTGCAACCTGACCTTGCCTTGGTGAATCCAGAGGGGCCCCAAAAATACTCTGAGTTTAGTAAAAACATTAAAGTCTCTCCTGAGTCACTCAGAAGGTATGTGTGACATCACATAACGCCGCTAGTGACTGCCTTAAACTGCACATGGGATTTTAAAAAGTTTATGCTTATGTGCTCCAGTGTCACCTATCAACACTAGAGCACATATGCAAATTCCATGCGCAAACTGCAGGCAGCACAATGTGTGATATGCTGGGTCCCACCAGGGCCATTTCCTTTTGTTATGCTTATGTCTGCATTCCTATAAAGTGCTTCTGACTCATCCTTTTTAATATCTTAAAGAGTGAAGATAAACGTTAGTAAAATAATGAAGATATAATAGTTTCTATCATAAGCCTGCATCTATGCTGTGGTGTCTGAGTGCATTTACGTAATTAAAACAAAGAATTCAGCATAAGAAGTAGTGCTAATGGACGTCTCCCCTCACCCTTTACAACCAAGTGCCATCTGTCATTTACAAAGAAAGCTGGCTTTTCAACTACCTTCATTTTTATTAGAATTTATTATTTTTTATTTCCATGGCAGAAAGCCTTTTCTGGTTCCCAGGCTACAATTTGGGTTATATAAATCAAGTAGCGCAGAAAAATGTCAGGTGTTTGTTGACTAGAATAATGAGTGTTGCTAGTATGTGCCTCTGCATGAGAAATACACTTATCACTGGAAAACCTCACTGAACTTGGGCAACCACTGCCCTGACTGACCCTTTACCTACCACATTATTTGGATTGTCCGCAGGGAGCAAATCGTTTCCTCCTTCAGGATTTCCTTCCCATCTTCTGAACCTTCACTCTCACCTGCTCCTCACCTTTATGTCTGCACTCCTGTTTGAAAACAGGAATAGCAGCAGTCTCTGCCTGGTCTTTTCCAAGATGTATGGAGCGATCAGTTGGTTCACTGTGATTCATTGTTGTTGTTTTCCTTTTTTCCTTCCTCGGCGTGGGTGCATGTGTTAGACACCACCTGGCAGAGAGAAAGGTGAGGGAAGGAGAAGAGGTTGGGGTGTGGGTCTGAAGCTGGAGCCGAGGGGACTTTCTGTACGTGATAAATGAACAGATTCTGTTCCTGGGTCTTGTCCTTCAGCACTTCTGCACCTTTTGGGGAAAAAGGGAGGAAAAAAACCATAAATCCTGGTCTCTCCAAAGCTGACACATTTTCAATCCATTCTCTTTGAGTTTTCTGGGGGCAATGCTGCCAAGCCGATCATCCGTCCTCAGAACAGACAGCCAAGGTGAGGCAGTGCTTTCCTGACAAAGATTATAGGAGTGATGGTATCATGAGCAGATGAAGCTGGAGACCACATTGTCCTCCCCCTAGTTTAATAACGAAATTTGTTTCTATGTCCTTTTGTGCTTCACCTTCTATCCATAGTTCTAACTGTGCTACCTCAGTGTCACAGGATCTTAATGTACTTGTCACGTAGCTCCTTGCCCTCATTTTATGGGCAGGGAGTGAATCATAGACAGGTCTTTCTTGTGGGATCTGTGGCCACTGCTTTACAGATCTGGACTTGAGTGACATAAATAAAGACAGTGAGAAGGGAATCAGGTCTGGGCTTCCCCAGCCCCCCTGACCACCACAGATGCAGCTGATCAGAAATACTCCATCCAGCACAGGACAGACCTTTGCAATAGAAACACTCAGCTCCTTTTTCTGCAGCACCAGGAGGTTCACATTCCTGGGTTCAATAGAATAATATGATCATAGAATAGTTTGCATTGGAAGGGACCTTCCAAGCTCATCCATTCCCACCCCTGTCATGAGCAGGGACATCTTCACCAGCTCAGGTTGCTCAGAGCCCCGTCCAGCCTGGCCTGGGATGTCTCCAGGGATGGTTCATCCACCACCTCTCTGGCCAACCTGGGCCAGGCTCTCACCACCCTCAGGGGCAACAATTTCTTCCTCATTTCTAGCCTATCCCTTGTCTGTGTGAATGGGCTCGATGGCAGAGTCTCCTCACAAACGCAGCTTTTCCGTCGCTGTTTGCAATACCCGACTGCTCCGTGGTCCCTGGTTTCTGCACAAAGCGGCCGGTTCTTGTAAAACACAGCAAGAAATTCCTGTGGTGATGTTTCAAAGTGCCAGCACATGTGGCCTGCTCTCTGGGTACATATTTTTACTGTTTCCATTTCAGCATGATTTAAGGCTGTGGGGAAAATAGTTACAAAGGGGGAGAAAAAAATATCCCAAACCCCAAACTCTCCAAGACTGCTGAGGTTGGGCAGTTTAATTTCATACTTAGCAATCACAATCTGCACTGAGATAATTAGACTCAAAAGTCACAAGAAAAGCGCCAGATGTTTCCAGACCTGTTCAGCAGAGATTCTGCCTTTGATTGTGACAGTTTAGCATATGAAATAAAACTGTCTATAGTTGGAACCGGAGTTTAATTTCTGAGGTGAAAAAAACATCTGCCTCATAAGAGGAAGCTGTCTCAGAAAGGAACAAATAGCTTGTGAAAACTAGCAAGATAAAAGGCACAGTTAAGTAAAAATTAATGAGTTTTGCCTTCTGTAGGGTTAAAGTCCTGGCTACAACTGAAAGGCCATTGGGGTATATGAGAAACTATTACTGCACACAAAGATAAAAATAAAAAACCCCTCTCCTTTTTTGTCTGTTACAGTAATAGCAATAATTCTGAGAAACAAAAGAGGCGTACGGATCATCCTTGCCCACCAAAGAATTTGAAAGAAAGACATATAGATAAATCATGGTACTTGCAGGTTTTCAGCTGGATTTTCAGAATTTTTCTATTTATTTCAGCACTGGACCAGAATGAAGTCAGCAATGACACCATGAATTATGCCTCATCTCCAGTTCTCAGGAACCAGCTGAAGAGGCTGTAGGATGACTGAGGAAGGAAAAAAAAAGCAATTATGAGAGAAGAAGCTAATTAAGTTTCTAGACTATTGGAAAATCCCAGTGCCACAGAATATGAAAGGTCAGGTAACTAAGAAACAGTCAAATTTAATTTACTTTCCCCTTTAGCTTTCCAAGAAAACCTCTGCAGCCAGAGAATATTTCAGACCCAAAGGAAAATTGCATGGAAATATTAGGTGCACTTTAGAGAAAGGGCTTATTTAAACGCTTTCTCAACAGCACTAGAATATCATTCTAAACTACGCAGTTATCTTTGAACTGCCAGAATATAAATCAGGAGAAAACCAGCAATTATCCTGGTTATCCATCCTTATGTGGACACACAAAACCAGAGTCCACTCTGGCTGAGTTTTCGTGCTGCAGGGCTGGAATCCAATAAATTCCAATAGTCGCTGTGAAACGCGTGGTCACGAATAAAATCTCTCCGGACTGGTGAGGAAAAGATACCACTGTGACTCTGCCAAAAGGAAAGAGTTGAGCATGTTCAGAAATCTTTATTATGTTATCTGAATGGTTGCTGGGAGAGCTGGTCACATTCTGCCCAGTGGCAGCTGGTATCAGAGCTCATCTCTAGGTCTGGGAGCTGCATTTATCACTTCCCAGCAGGAATCATTGACTGGGGTAACATAGTCCAATGGTTCACTGCAATATCACATCACAGAATCACAGACTGGTTGGTGTTGAAGGGACCTCTGGAGATCATCCAGACCAACCCACCTGCTCACGCAGGGTCACCAGAGCAGATCACACAGGTTGGTCCAGGTGGGTTTGAATGTCTCAGAGAAGGAGACTCCACAGCCTCTCTGGGCAGCCTGGGCCAGGCTCTGGCACCTCACAGAAGGAACCTTCTTCTCATATTCAGCTGGAACCTCCTGTGTTTCAGTCTGTGCCCGTTGCCCCTCATCCTATTGCTGGGCACCACTGAACAGAGTCTGCTCCATCTTCTTGTCACCCACCCTGGAGATATCAATCAGCTTTGATCAGATCCCTCTCAGCTTTTCTTCTCCAGGTTGAACAGCCCCAGCTCTCTCAGCCTTTCCTCATAAGAAAGATGCTCCAGACCCCTCATCATCTTCGTAGCCTGCTGCTGGACTTCCTTATCCTTCTTAAGGATAATCATATCATATTGTGATATGTTTTCCTTTCTAATAACATTTGTAATTCAGACACAATTCATACAGTTTTGTTTTTTTCTGATAAAATATCCTCCTGAGCAGTTTCCATATATGGTCAAAGTTACCTAGAAAGATTTTTGTAATCCCTACCTGTGTAATCAACTGCTGCACAATAACATAAAAACCTCTTGCAGCTACAATTAGCCTGGACGGATCCGAGTCCTCAAGTAATTTTTCCCACATTGTTCTTGTTCTCCAGCTTCCCTTTCATAAGACATGCATGACTGACTAGATTTTACAAACACACCAACAAAGTCCAACTGAAGTTCAAGTTGTTCTCTGAGCAAAACTGACCCAAATCTAAATTTAGCTGCTCCTGCATATGCAATAGTGTTATTTGACATTCTACATATGTTTGCAGCATCAAGCCATCTAGTCCCTCTTCCTCTCATCCTTTTCTTCTCTTCACCTTTGCCCATGGCTTCCTGCCACCCTCTCTCATGACTCTTCACTGCACCCAGGGTCTTCTTTTCAGTGCGTTGCTCAATCTTGTCATAGTTGATGCCTCTTCTCCATAGCAGTCCATCAGACACCTTTGCTCTAACGTCCACCAGTTTCTTCCCCTTAACAAGTGAGAAACATTTCTTCTTTCAAGTTTCTTTCCAGTGTGCTGGTGCTGCTGCAGTTCGGCTGGTCACTGTGCAACCATCATGTCACTCAGCCCAAAGGGTCAGTGTTTCATTAGGTGACACCAATGAGGATGGGTGAGGGGGCAATAGCCTTAGCCTTAAATACATTTAAAGTAATTTGCTAATATTATGTTGTCTAATGATAAAAACCCCAGATCCCTAGAAAAACTGAGCATCACTCCTACTACAGCAGAATATAAGCAGCACATCCCCTTGATCGCCATGGCTCCCAGATCAAAGATGGCCAAGAAAGACTGATGGATGCTCATTTTCTCTTCATGTATAGCTGAATGCAACCACGCAAGTAAAACCAAGTTGCTTTTCAATGCTAGGGAATAAGCCTTTAAAAATGTGACTAATGGAACAAAAAAACATCTGCAAAGGATGTTCTCTTTAGATCCCTGGAAAAAAGTCAATAGTGAAACTACATTGTGTACTGATGTGGATGCATTTCTCTGCTTTTGCAAATAGAAGTTTCCCTTCTGCATTTCTTGGAGACTGAGATCAATACTGAATTTTTCCAGAGTCTGAAGAAGGGAACTTGTTCTTTTATTGGTATTTCTCTGTTGTTCTTCATACTGATATCTACTCACCCTGCTTTGTTAAGGCTCATAACCTCCCTATGAGCTGGGGGAGAATTATTTTCATTTTTCAAGGAGGACACCTGAATTTCAGGAACTGACTTTTCTAAGGTCACACGGTGCAACAGAAGAAGGTACAGAAGCAGATACAGACCACCTGAAGTGCAGACCTGTGCTGAAACTATTAAACGTGTTTTCTGGGAGCAGGAGTTGGACTCATAGCTGAAGAATATCCTATTTTATTATGGACCAATCAGCACAGAAAAATCTTTTCAGGGAAAATTGATGTTTAATGAAATAGCAAAAAGAAAAACTGTTTTTAATATAGCTTCTGCCTCCAATTATAGAAGGAGAAGCTCTGTTTTCTTGTAGTTTGAACCACAACAGGATTCAGATCCTTCAGGAATACAGCAAGATATTAGGCATGTGTTATATATGTTATATTCTTTAAAGATACTTGATAAGACTTGTCTTCATAACCATCTGCTTCCAAACAGAATTCACATAGAATGCATCTACAGTTATTTGGACAAATGTATGTGCTTTCTAGCTTTCACTGGTCTTACAGACAAGAAAATAATGGAATGCCTCCCAATTTGATTAGTATGAAAATATAATCTATTTATATTCTGTTATTCAGAAGAACACACTGAAATATGTCTCACTGTCAGACACAGACGAGTGTCATTTCTGCTAGTCCAAGTCTTTTGGTGAAATAGAAATTTTTACATTTGTTTTTTGTAAGGATGTGTAGAAATCTTGTCAGTATGACTACTAGGATGCAATTCTGATATTCAAAACTCCAGGGAAGAAATTAATCTCTAATATAGATATTCTGAGGCTTTGGTGCATGGGGACAAAGCAAACACAATGGGTCACAGTCAGAGCACATCCTGTGAGAGCAACACATATCTTAGTTAACTTCAGGCATTTATGTATTTATCTGTATTTAAGCTCACTCTCTAAGCTCTCTATAGAGTCCAAAGAAAGAAACGTCCCTGCAGCCATTTTTGACATCCTTTTTTTCCCCATTGACTCTCAAAAAAAGCCTAAACCTAAAATCTTGGGTGGATGCTCGTCACCTGACATTGGATAGATCATCCCCCTTGCCGGGGCAAGAGATGAAAGTGCTGTGGCAGCTCCTTTCTCCTGAGCATCCAGAGAGATTGGACAGCTGGCACCAGGACCATCTGTCCTATTTTTCACTCTCCCAACCTTTGATGTCATGGGATAGTGACTGTGCTGTAGCAAGTGGCCTGGCTGTGATCATAAGGATTCACTAAGGATAAAATCTGGCCCATTGGGGCATGATGTATATTGCAAACCAGAAGAGCATCAGTGCTGACAGCCTTGTGGTCCCTTGTGCCTTCCTCTGTGGGGTCTGTGCAGACGCAGAGGTTGTAGGGATGCAGGGGGGTTGGACTAGGTGACCTTTGAAGGTCTCTTCCAACCCAAACTATTCTGTGAATCTATGATTCTGTGTCTTTGGGAGGTTTCCCACATCCCACCTTGAGCATGTCTTCACTTGATGGAGAAGATCCTGGTGGCTTGGACCACTGATCAGAGACAGGGGAGGAGGTCCATGAGTCTGGGGCAGTGGAAGTTGTGTGATCTGTGGGTTGTCACATTTCACATCTGTGACAGGAATAAACCAGCTGGACATGAACTGCTTTTCCGTTGGCTGGAAGATAGGGGCTGGATTGTGCAACTGGGGTCGGTGATGATGAGAATTGGGCTGTGACACAGGAAGGCACACGCAAGAGAGGACTCACCCCAGGAAGCTGTTGCGGTCACATGTGGGATCATCTGTCACTGAATGTTGTTATCAGGAGAGACAAAAAAAATCCACAAATCCAAACCAAAGCTGCTGTGCTGCCTGAGCAGAGGGAGCTGCTGGGGACTGCGATGGGCTCATCTGGTTGGAAAGCAGCAGGACCAACACTTTGTTCCTCTGGCACTCGCCACCCGGCAGGCAAACAGGAGATAAGGAGCCTCGCAAAATGTCAGCAGCCTTGTCCATCTGTGTCCTCTTCTTCTAACCTCGCAGGGTGTTTCCATTTTGCTGTTTGCAAGCACTGATGTCTTGATTTCCATGTCTCCATTCTCAATCATATCAACATTCAGTATCTCTGATTTTTCTCTCTGTATCTTATTCCCCAACCTAGGTTTGACAAGACAACAGTTTGTTCATAGAACATGTTCTTCCTAAGCCAGCTCCTTATTTGGGCAGCTGCCTTTCTCTTTTTTTGTCTGTTTCCCATGCTAAAAATAATGTCATAGACTTTGCGTGATGGCAGAAACCTTCACAGTTCTGCTTTGTACTTTCCAGTCTAGCAGTGCCTTCTCCAGCAGAAAGAGAAACTCCAGAGCCTCCCATCCCTGTGGGATCACCCAGTTTATCCAACCAATCTTTTCAGTCTTTTTATTTGGGGTAAAAATTGGACTCCTGTCCAGAGAAACATTGGTTCCTCTGCCTCAAAAATTGTACCCAAGTGGGTCCTCAGCTTTGGATCCTACATTGTAAAAGGCACCTCAGATCAGTGCTATGGAGCTATGATTTCATCATCAGGAGTTTGCAAGCAACACAACTGAGATGGGGTGACACTTCAGACAAGCAGGAAAGAGAAAAAAACCCAAACAGTTAAAAATAAAAAGTCAGTGGAAAACAGCTGAGATTTTTAAACATCCTGAATTTGATTCCTTAATCTCTTTTTCCAGCCTGAAAAATCCCCCAAGTGAGAACAAATGTATCTCAGACATTAAATACTTCCCCACAACTTGGAGAAAGCCAAACTCTGCAGAAACTGGAGCTTAGTGGGCCAGAAATTACATTTGGTCTCCTTCTGAATACCCTTTGCCACACTACAGACACCACAGCCCATGCAGACATTATGTATTTTGGCAAAAACAGTATAAATCCTCCAAAACAGATACTAGATATTCTTCTCAGCTAACAAAAGAGTGCTAACAGCACGTGTCAAAGCAATGAGGAGGGAAGACATAAGGAAATGGCACTGAGCTCCATGGCATTCTTCATGGTTAATTGGATAGACAGAGCCCAGGCTTGGGGCTGTATCTTTAACTTTTAAAGTGTTGCATGGAGAATTAAGCATTAAGAGGAATGGGAGTCATGATGAAACAAAACAGAAAGCCTGGTGTACCGCTATGAAAACGTACATTTAAGGACAGTGACTGCCAAGAGAGAGATAATTAGGTGAACTTCTGGCCTTATCTGTGAACTCTGCTGTACACCGTGTTGTTAAAAGCAATCTCCTGGTGAAAAAGAATGTCTGCCTCATGCTAAGCTGTTTAAACGGTGTACTGTAATTATGCGTACAGATGTTTTAAGAATACATATGTAGGAAAGCACAGGTCTTTAATTATAGGTAGGGCTGCATTCAGTGCACTTTGCTCCATTGCAAATGAGCCTGTGCTGACCCAGGAGCGACTTTCCAAGGTCTGTTTGGGGAAGGCACAAGCTGCTTTCTTTCTACCATCTGAAAGCAGTTGCAGTGGCAATGACCCTCTTTAAAAGCACTTCTTCAGTCCAGTGCAATAAGAAACTGCTGGCTTTCCGCACAAGAACTGATCTCCTCCTGGGAATGTCGCTCTGGTGGGATGGTGGCACATTTGGCTCTTGGTGCTTCTCACGGCACAGCCAAGCACTCACTCAATGGGCCTGACAACCCCTCACTCCAGACTGATCCCCAGGGAGAAGTAAAAAAATAAGGCTGAATTTTCCCATCCCAGTTTAGCCCCACAGCTCTCTGAAGATGCTGCCCCATATTTTTGCCATCTTGTTGGACATAGGTTAGGTAGAAGGTTTTTACACTGAGGGCAGCGAGACCCTGGCCCAGGTTGGCCAGAGAGGTGGTGGATGAACCATCTCTGGAGACATCCCTGGCCAGGCTGGACGGGGCTCTGAGCAACCTGAGCTGGTGAAGATGTCCCTGCTCATGGCAGGGGTGGCACTAGATGAGCTTTGAAGGTCCCTTGCAACCCAAACCATTCTATGATTCTAGGTGATGAGCGGCTGGCTGAGAAGATGTGCAGTTGGCAGACCATCTATGGCTCTTTCCTTCCCCACTTCTCTTTTCTACCTGCTGAACAAATCCAGCCCGCAGAGACAACAGTCACAAAGCAGGAACAGTGGTATGTGGCATTATTATTGTTTACTTGATTCTAAAAGGAAACCATGCGCCCGCTCCCATGCTCAGCTTGGCTTCTTGCGCCCTTTCCCAGTGAACAGTTCATCAGGGCAATGTCCCTGACTATGCATAAGCATGCAAAAACTTCAAGAGTGGAATTAAAATGCATTAACAGGACCAACAACATCCGCATGCTTAAAAAGTTGGTTAAGTAAGAGCAGGGGTAAAAGCGATGGCATCTTTCTTAAAAGTGATCTGCCTCTTGTGCATCCAGTTATGGCTCAGCACTCAAATATGGTGCTTTTGTTTCTGTTAGCCTTCCAAAGCACACTTACCCTATAAAGAAAATCAAGATTTATTCCATTTTCTGCCTTGTTTCCTGTGCTCAGACCAGTTACCAACTCAGATGGGGATGGAGATGGGAGAGAGCTGTGGTACCCAGTCACCAGGAGTGCAAGAAAGGACAAGACCAATTTGACTCCCCATTTTCTTCCAGTTTTCAAATTGTAAACCAAAGGACTCAGCATGTAATGAGTTCATTAAGGGGATTAAGCACTTTTTAAAAATTAAAAATTAATTATTTGGAGACAGCACATACCATACAAGTGTCAAGAAGATATTGTTCATATAAATATTTCTCTTTTTTTCACTTGGAAAGCACTCTGCAATGATATCTGAACAGGTTCAAGAAGGTGTTGGCTGGATGCACAGAGATGCGCAGCTGAAGTAACAGCATGGCAGCCATGGATTTGAGTTTTTTTTCATTTTTATTTTTATTAAAAGAAAGTAAACTAATAAACAGGAAGGAGGCGCCTGTGGAGAGACCACAGTAGATGGAAGGAGAAGGGAGAAAAGGTTAGAGGATGGTTAACAAACTTAAATGTGAGTGTTTCCAGACTCTCTTGGAACTGGATGAAAGGCGCTGATCTCCTCCAGGCTATTCTCAGTGTTTTTGGTTCAGCATTATTTAAAATATGCTTTCCTGCAACAGTTTCACCATTTCCTGGCCTTAAAAATCAGAATAATGGAACTATTTCAATGGATTGGCCATGGTGATGTCTACTGATAACTTGAAGCGATGGCCTTGTCCATGCTTAAAGTTTGTCAGCCTAGCTTTGCCCCTGAAATTATACTAGATTTTCCTAGCAAAGGCTTTCAATGGCAAAGAGATATGTAGAACATATAGCAGTACAGTGAAACATTTGGGTGAAGTATTATCTCAGGGTTTGGGGTTTTGCAGCAGAAGGTAGACTCATAAAGGACATTCCTCTCTACTGGCAAACTGTCCATGTCTCTGTTCCTCATACACTCAGAAAAACAAACAAACAAACAAACATCTGTCTAAGTATCTGTGGTTCAGGCCATATTTCTTCTTTTTTTTTTTTTTTTTGTGTTCATGTTGCCAATAATTTCAATCATTTTTTTATTTTTAAATACTTTGCTGTCTTGGATTATCCAGCCAGTAGCAATGACTCGAGAGAAAGAAGTCACTACTGCTAGGGTGGCTAAATCTTGGGATTACAAATTACAAATCATTTGCAACCCAAATGGAGTTTTGAAAAGGACCCTAAAAATAATACATAATCAGAGAAGCCATGTCTTTCATTAGATCGAGTTGTCTCCGGTGCCAGAATCCACTTCTCAATGAAACTTCTGCATTTTGTGTCACTTCTATCCATAGCGAGTGTTCGTCTTAACTGGTCAGTGATGGAGGAGATGTCCACAGCAGACAGTGAGGGGCAAATCTAAATAATGAAGCCACTGATGGGACACAGAAATGTTTAGATAGACAGAAAAATTGGATCTCACAATGGTGTTTTTATATTTGTATTAATATATATGCTGCATTTGTCCTAGTCTATTGTACATGGAGATGAACTTTTTAATTAGTAGGAAGACATTCTCTACACTTTGCTTTAACCTGAGAAAAGTTAACTTATTTAAATTGACAATTTTAGTTCTTTCATTTCCCTGAACTACAGCTGATGTGAAAAAGTTATACAAGTGAACCATGGAAGTGATTGAGAGATGGAGACCTGCATTTGCTCTCCTGCTTCTGCAGAAAATGACAGCTACTATGGAAAACCAGCCAAAGGACAACAGCGATGAAATCTTCTGTCTTCTTGGCAGGTGGGAAGTTATTCTTTGGAGTGTCACAGCACTCACAAGTGACATCAGGTTACATACAGAAACAAAGAAGTAATTGGGCATTTTAACTACTGTACCTTGTCTTTTAAAATAAGATTTTCTCTTTTAAGTTCAGATTTCACATGAATTTCCATCATAAATAGATCTCCCTCTCTCTTTCTCTGCCTGTTTTAGTTCTGACTACCAGAATTTGTAAATAACTACATTTTACATGCAACGTTACAATGAGCCATAACTAGATTTTTTCCTGTACCTGGACAATAATAGAGATTTGGAAAATACCCCTACGTCATGATATGCCCACAGTTTTTTCTATGTATGAAGATGCTGTAATGCCATCTCTGCTCATTAAAATGTGTATTGACTTATTTTACAGATATACTAAAAGCACTGGCTATGGCAGAGCAACTCAAAATTCTCTGGCAGACAGTGCTCCCCAGAATTTACCTTCCCTGGCACCAGAAGGCATGTTCAGAAACTTTCTCTGTTCTGTGTTCAAAGTTTTATGGCCACAAAATCATCTGCAGATATTTGTAAGAGTAATGAACCACTGGCATGCATCTGCTATGCAAAAATATCTTCTTTAAAGCAGTGGTGAGCTGGAGAATGGTCCAAGTCGTGGACTCAGGGGCAGAATTTAGAAGATTTTTATGCTTTATTGGAGGTTTCTCTTTAGCCTGCTTATGCATAAGAGGTGATTCTTCCATTCAGGAAATACTCAGTAGTTGTTCAGTAGTTAACCCTACGTGTGGCTTTCTGAATCTTAGGTTGGAATGTAAGCACTATCTTGGAATAAAAAGTCTAGTCTAGACACTTCATGAAAAATCAAGGATCATGTCCTTTGGAGTTTTTAAATTCAGTTCTGTCTGTAATTTTATCTCCAAATCTGCAAGCTCACAGGTTACGCAATGGCAGAATCATTAAACGCCCGCGGCTTTTCAAGCTTCAGCCTGTGTCTCTCTAAAAACATCCAATTTCTGTTTATTCTCACATCACTTTTTGTGCAGATTAATTGAACCCTCACTTGAAAAGTTTCCAAAGGTGCTGGGAAAAGCCTCATACCTAGGAGGGTTTGCTATCAAATGAGATACAGGAGTCAGAGATTCAACAGAAACTTTAGAGCTGAGGCTCATGCTACAGGTGACATCTGCGACTGGATTTGCCTGGAGTTTCTCTCCATTCCCCACTTGACCGCAGGCTGCAAACAACTTGAGAAGCTGAAATGGGGAATTATGCAATATTACATTTTTGTATAAAGTTATCCTTCTTTAGTTAAACAGATTCCCTTCTTGTCTCCGTCATCATCTTTGTATTTTAGCCATGATGGTCTAGGGTTTAAGTGAGGCGATGGCTTTTTGGGGGAGAGAGTTTATCTTTTATTGGATTCCTGTAAGAGAACAGATAAGCACTCAAGCATGCAAGTCCAAATGTTCAGAAGGGAATTGCTTATTTTAAAGCTTGCCCTTTGTCTCCATTTTTTCATCTTGCCTAATAAAAGTAATTTTTCCTTGCAAAACTTGCCATGGCCAGCCCCGAGATGCTACACAGAATTCTGTCAGGGAACAGCAGGCTGGATTCCAAGTAGGAAGGTGCTCATAGACAATTTTTGAAGAGCTGGAATGCCAGCCACAAACATGAATTACACGTCGGTCTCATGGAATCAGGTGGGAGCAGGTCTGGGGGTTTTGGCTGCAGACGCTCAAGCCCATTCCTTGGCAGTGTTACAGGAGTAATATTTGTACAAGGATAAAGCACAACTTTGTCAAAGCATTTGCACAAATTAAAAACTTTGTTTTCCTTTGCTATTATTTATAATAGCAGTCTGAAAATGAAATAAAATGAAACAAAACCAACCCAAAGTTGGTTTGCCTATGAAAGAATTTTAATTGGTGCTCATGGCAGGACCGAGTGGCACTGTGGGTCATTTCTCATGGACATGGGCCCTGGGTTTCCTCCTCAGGCACAAGGAAAGTGGCTTGTTATATGTCTTACCAGAGGAAAAGCATCACTGAAGAGTGGTCACTTCTGAGACCTGGCATATTTTACTCTCATTCTCTAACTAGTTAAACAATATCCTTGTCATCTCCAGGTTAGTGCAGTCTCTCACACATTTATTCAGACCCAGGACTGAAGATATTCCTTGGATACACAATAACCTGCTTGGCATCACCCTTCCAAGTAGGTGCATCAACATCCTGAAGATCTCATACAGAGAATTTGCCCCAGTATCCCAGTATAATTACGTAGAGTGGTTTCAGTCCAGCCCTTTTCACTACTATAGGAGCCTGCTGCTGTATCTATCCACTTAAGCTTTACTTTTCGAATATTGAAACACAAATGCTTTTAAATGCATAGGCTACAGCTCGTGTGAACTGTGAGAACGAGGAGGAAAAGTAAAGTGTTTTCTTCTTATTGGGAATTCTTTATTTGTAGCGAGAAATGGGCTTTAATACAACAGATTTACGCTGAGTGATCTGTCTTTGCTGAGCTGGAGAACAAGTCATTTTTGCACCCATAATATGAAGCAAATTTCTGATAATGTAGGTAAAGATTTCTTGAATTTAACTTCAGCTTTAAAAGAAAAAGGAAATGGCTGTATTTAAAACCTGTGGTCACATCGGGACCCTGGAAAGGTCTGCTGATGTTGAACACTTTGCTGGCAGCGGCTCAATACATGGGAGGTACACTCTATGCAGCAAAGAGCAGAAAAATAACAAGTCAACTCTCCTGATTGCTCCAGAAATGAACACAAGAGAAAGACATTACATAGCTTTCTGAAACAAATGATCCCATAAACCTCTCGCTCTGAGAAATAGATTTGTATACCTGCATAGGCTCATAATGGCTGAACACAGGACATTATTTTCAGATGTCTTGGTAGCTGATTAGAGCTATTTAGAAAGTGGCAGTTTCATTTTGTAGGCAAATGCTGGAATTCCTTCTTTTCTTCTCATTTTGCACTGGAATAACATGCAGACAGTTGCTGATAGAATAATCAAGAAACAATACTCTAGTATTATAGTAAAAAAAAAAGCGCTAATATCTTAGAGAAACAAAATCTTGACAGTTTCATTAGGAAACCAGAAAATGTAGTAAAAAATTGATATGTCATGTCAAACACTGCTACAAATCTGCACTTCTCCAGTTCCTGCTCCATGTCTGTCCTAGCAAGGGCTGGGACAGTGAGCATGGTCGTGGCTGCATCCTCCAGATTGCTTTTCTCTTGCACTGAGATATCAGAGAATTTCCCAAGGATGCTGTTGAACGTGCTGGTGCCTGAATCCCTCGTGCCGTGACACCCGGTGCAAGATCAGGCTGTTTGATGCAGCAGATGGTCCTTGTTTCTGTCCCAGCAGCGCCTTGGGGGGATGATACACAGGGAGATTTGTCCTGACAGGTTCTGGGGGTGAAAAAACATATTTTTTTTGGGATCTTTGATGTCTGTCTTTCTCATCCCAGCCTCATTTCCTCTGTTCAAAAGGCATCTTGGTCTGGATTTGATCCTGGCTCTTAAATTCTACCTCACCCTTACAATAAAGCAGTGGTGGAAATGGTGGGAAATGTTAGGGCATGAAGTCTGGTATAGACAAGAGTGAAACAGGTCCGAGAAAGTCCATTTTGCTCCAGAGCTCTTTAAAGCAAAAAGCTTCATACATTTATTCTTGATGACAGGGTTAGAAATGTATGAAGCTGTCAAAAACAAACTCAGATGCAATGCTGTGTCTGTCACCATGTTGGTGGAGTTTAGATACGATTGAGAAAAAGAATTTGTTTCCTTGGTAGCAGAAAATTGCTTATTTTACAAGGTGCCATGGAGAGTGTTATCTACGTGGGATTTATAGGGTAGAGGCTTTAATAATGCATTTCAGCAGGAAAGGAATATTTGTTTTATGACATACTTCCCAGAGTGGTGGTTGGCTTTTAAATGCACCGTGCCTTGAGAAATAATAATGCACATCTCAGAGAGCTGTGATATCACTTGCCCCAAGGGCAGGTTGGATTTGCAAAAGGGTTGGAGCTCAAACTGTTCCCAAGACATGGAGCATCTGGACTGTAGAGGCACCCCGGCTGCCAGGCATCCTGGTGGGACATCATCAGGAACACCCATGTATTAAACGTGCCCCATTATTTTGGACAGCACCTCTTTGTGTGGAAATGCCATTAGCACCAATAGTGGCGTTGAAACCATAAAAAGCTCTTGCTGTAGGATAATATTAATATCAGGATCCGGTCCTGTGAAATGCTGCTTGCTGACATCTGATAGCAACAGTGAGATAACGCGTAGTCTTTGAACTAAATTCAACCAGGATCAAAATGGTGCTGTTGCTTTTATATTAAAGGCAGAAAAGACAATACAAACGCGCAGATATTTGGCAAGTGGCAGCTCTGCCAGCTGAGTGGAACGGACAGAGCGGGCTGAGTGGGGAGCAAGGCACGTTACGTGACAAACAGCTAACGGGAGGACGGCATCAAGGAGGCGCAGAGGGTTATTCGTTGCTTAATGAAGAGCCTCTCCAGGTTGAAAATTTACAGTCCTTTCACAGTTCAATTTTGTCGGGGCACGGAATAAAAATAACCATTGAGAGGGGTGTAGCGGTGTTGCAGCTCACAGAGGAAGCAGCTCAGACCTTTCAGACCTCCAGCACAAAATCATATTGACAAGGGAAGGCAGACTGAGAACACCAGCCAGCAAAGGTCAGCTGGGGCAGAGCATGGGGGTGGTAATTAGGCTACTAATTAAATACTTAAGGGCAAGCTGGGGAAGGAAGAATGCTTTGCAGTAGAGAAAAAAGGAAGAAAAAATTCCCAGCACAGTGTCAGACGGGCATCACCGGTTCCCTTCAGACCCGTCTGCCTCATGATTGCTGAGACGAGCCAAGTCCTGGTTGAGATGAGAAGAGGTCAGAGCAGCTGGCAATGCACATTTTCTTCACCGCAGAAGACTTGAACTTCAGAGAATAACCTGCTGTGAGTGCTTCTCCACCATCCCCAAGGGAAAGCCCTTGGTCAAATAAGTGGGATTGAAGCTGGATTTTGGTGAATGAGGGGTGGGAACAGAGGTGTTCCAGACAAGGGATCATCCTTTGCAAACCAGGATGTGCTGCAGTCTCCACACAGCATGTAGGTAACCAGACTAAAGTAAATTTTAAAAGTTAGAAAATATTCCCTGGGGAAAACCAGGTCCCCAGTGAGTTCAAGAAGTTGAATTTACATCATATAAACAGTACAACTTGATTTTCTGAGGGAGCTGGAGTCCCTGCAGAATCACACACCTCATTGACTTGTGCTTGGCTTCATCCTGACGCCCTCCTCCTGGTCAGATTTAAAAAATCACACTCATTTAATCTTATTTTTCCTGGGCTGAGAGATCAATAGTCCAGTCACACACAAATATAATCCAAATCTTCTTTCTTTACTGTTTTAGTTGCTATCACAAAAAAGGCCTCAGACTGAAAAGAACTTTTACAAAACATTGTTGACTCTGCCAGGACGGATCAAAGCTAAATCTGTAATACGGTGAGAAGAGAGAATTCAAAGAGTGAGGGAAAAGTGAAGCCATTTGAGGCACAAAATAAATGGGTCACTTTAGCTGTGGTTCTTCCACCTCTATGTTTTATCAGGTTCATATTCTTATTATTTGAAGTAACGTCTCTGACGTAAATTAAGCATTTTACCTGCAGTAGGAAAAAGCTGCTCAGAACCTTAAGAGTAAAGTCAAGATTTTTTTTTTTTAGAAAATGTTTAGTGGAGCGGTTTTTTTCAAGGTACATATGAAAATGGTTTTGATGGAGGTGCTGGAACTGATGGAAACTATTATTTAAAGGGCAGAGTATCTCCCCTTGGGCTGATCCTGTCTCTGTATCTGACTGGGCCAGGATCTTGTCCCATCTCCAGAGGTTTGGGACATTAGATGCCCTTCTGCGATAAGAGCATTATAAAAGTGACTGAAAAGAAAGATTTACAGGTGTGTGGGATCAGCAGGTACTAAAGCAAATACTTGAACATGGGCCCAGTCTATCCATAAATAAAATCTGAACTGTGCTGGGCCAACCAGACAGGAGGAAAACTGAACGTAATTCACATTACACTCTACTGCAGTGGTATTTCATGTTTCTGTACACCTTGAAAATACAGCTTGGTGTCCATGTACACACTGTACAGCTCACATACATAATGGAAAATCTTACCCCACCGTCGATTATCCTGAACATCCGAGGCTGATGGGGAAAAATGGTTTTACTGATAGCCATTGGAAAGAGCACAATGCCTTCAATCCCACTGAAAAGAACTCCCTACAGAAAAATTACACTCTAAAAGAGAAAAAGACTTGACTGTGGAGCTTCTCCGGTTATATCGTCCCAAGAATTCAGCTACTTTGGTCAGAAATTGCATCCAATTCATTTAATACTGTATGTGTCACTAACACTTGGCCTCACAGTCTGTTTTTTATTTTCTTTTTCACTAGAATTGGGCTGAAAAAGGGAAGACTATGAATAAGGGAGAGGACTTCTGGAGCAGCTAATAACCTGTGCAGTGTGGGTAAGAGGGTGCTGGCCCAGAAAGTTTATCAGAGGTCACCTTTTCATCTCTCCAATAGCAGAAAGCACCAGGAGCCATCGCTCAGCTGGTGACCAGTTTAAAAAAACAAAACAAAACAACATAGATTGTAATTTTTCCTGCAGCAACACTTGCCAGACTCAGCTGTGGGACTCCTCGTTGCCTGAGGAAGTCTCCAGCCGAGCTGCAGGGAACACGGCGTACGGGCGGAAAGAAAGGATGGGTCTTTGTTTTCCTGTAATTTGGGACCGCTCTACGCTGGCCCTGGAGCCTGCGTGAATAGCTGAGCATAAAGCTAACTATTTCTGTTATTTATTTGTGTTATTTATTTCTATTGTTTATTATTTTCATTTAATTGTTTATTTATATTTATTATTTGGGGGGTGTCCTGCACAGGGAGGGGAGTTTGACTCGAGGATCCTTGTGGGTCCCTTCCAACTCAGGACATTCTATGATTCTATTCTATGATTCTGTGAGTTAGAAGGGACACACAAGGCTCATGGAGTCCAGCTCCTGTCCCTGCACAGGACACCCCACAGGTCACACCGTGTGTCTGAGGACGTTGTCCAGTCTCTTCTTGAACACTGTTAGGTTGGGGCTGTGACACCTCCCTGGGGAGCCTGTTCCAGTGCTCCAGTGCTTGTTCCAGTGCTCAGGACATTATATATAAATAAAAAATTCTATGTGAATTAAAAATTCTATAATTAAAAATGCATCTGCTTCTTCTCCTGGAAAACAAGAAAGAAATCAGGAATGAAACCTTGATCACAGAACTGGAAAGAGAAGGGCATGCCAGGAAAGAGAGGAAGAGGAAACTGGGTAAATCGCTGAGCATAAAGCTAACAATTTTCATTATTTATTTAATTATGTAGTTTATTTATTTATTTATTTTTATTATTTGGGGGTTGTCCTGTTCAGGGACAGGAGTTGGACTTGATGATCCTTGCGGGTCCTTTTCAACTCAGGGTGTTCTATATCAATTAAAAATTCTATAGAAATGAAAAGTTCTAAATTAAAAATTCAACTGCTTTTCCTCCTGGGGAAAATAAAAAAAAAAATAAAAAAAAAAAAACAACAAACAAAAAAAAAAACCCAGGAAGAAAACCTTGATTACAGAATTGGAAATAGAAGGACGCATCAGTAAAGAGAGGAAGAGGAGCCTGGTTAAATAGCTGAGCTTAAAGCTAACAATTTTTATTATTGATTTAATTCTCTATTTTAATTATTTATTTATTTTGATTTTTTAGGGCTTGTCCTATGCAGGGACAGGAGCTGGACTTGATGATCCTTGTGGATCCCTTCCAACTCAGGGCATTCTATATAAATGCCAGGGATGCAGAAGAGCCGAGCAGAGCAGGCTCTTCTCTGCACCCCCGGGAGGAAAACCCCACCAGGACAACAGGAAAGGCTCAACAAATACAAAGCATTTGGGACTAAATCAATATTGCAATCTGGGATGGAAATGCTGATGTTTTAATCAGTGTTGCCGCATCAACGGGAGATTATTTTTATTTTCTTGAAGGAAGCGGGGAATGGATGGAAATGGGGAATTTTATCTCGCAACAGACCTCCCACCTTCAATAAATGTGCAGGGAGTGCAAAGGGAGTTCAGAACGCCCTGGTGACTGTCGAATGCCTTCCCAAGTTCACCATTCAATACTTTCATGTTATTTGCAGGTAGTAATTGACAGCGGCAGTTTAATTAAACAGAAACAGCAAGACAGTTTCTTGCTAAAAGGGCAGGCAATAGTAATTTTCTAGAAATGGATCCCTCCAGCTCTCTTTGAGGATAAACACTCAGAGCACTTGCAAATTCTGATAAGCAGCTTCAAACCTGCATTGTTATCTTGCTTTTTTTATACTGTGAACTTGTTGGAAGGAATAAAAAGAGGCAGAAATCTTTATTATTCTTCCTAAGGGATTCATTGCGTTCTACTTTGCAATGCTTCATCATATTACAAATTTTCACTGTACATGCTTTTAATAAATACTTATTGTTATAAAGATAATAGCAGTCTTATCACATTAATGACTTTGCGGTAGTGTAAAGGAAAATAAATATTAATAAAGTTAACAGTAACCTTGGTACAGTAGAACACCGGTAAGTGAGAAATTTTCTCAGTGTTTTATAGTACAAGAAAGCTCTGCCAGCATTGGAAAGAAAAGTATATGAGATAGAAATGTAGATATTTTTGAAAAAAAGCTCAATGATTATTTCCTATTATAGATCACTGCTGTCTGTTTTATTAAGATTATTCTCTCAGCCCCAGTTCTGCCCTGAGGTATTTCTGCTGCCTACCAGCGCTGCAATGAATGAAGGAAGGCACCATCTGGGCACTTGTCTTCCAGTGTGTATATAGGTCTTCTGGGGTTCTGCGTGGATCCCAGCATATGGGTCAGACAGACATTTCTTTTGGATCCAGAATCAAAAAAAAAGAAGCAATGGCGCTACAGCAGTTTTTCTAGGCAGTTCTGCATTTTCTCATCAGAACATTTTCCTTTTCCATAGTTTTTCTCTGCGGTTTGTACACCAGCTGAGCCCATCGGTGCAAGGCAAGAGCAGTTGTCCTGGCATAGCCCAGAACGCTGGACTAGCTGTGAATGATCCATATGTTCGATGTCCATTGCTGTGGGAGACACATCCAGCTTTTCCAGAAGTCTGGCTGCTTCATGGAATCATAGAATGTCCTGAGCTGGAAGGGACCCACAGGGATCCAACTCCTTATATAACTCCATCATACACGTATGTAGCCGCACAGCCTGTTTTCCAGCCCATAATTACATGGGATGTCCTTCTCTGATGGATAAAGCAGGATGCCAACTACTACAATACCAAAAATATTGTTGGAAAAGACACCCTTCTTTTCTGAGCAGAGCTATCCCATCTGGGTTGCATACTCATATATAAACATGCATTGACACCCATCACTAACCTGCCTGAAAGTTGTGCCCCATCATTTTTAGATGTAGCTCTCAACCCATCAGATGAATCAGAAGAGATTAATACATTTTTTGACACTACAAGTCTTGCAAACAAAATCCAAGCGAAATAATAAATAACTTGGTCCCCAAACAAAAGATCCATTCCAAAATATGTTCAAGCAAATCATCACACACGTTTTGCCCTAAATCTCAGACTATCAAGAAAGGCTCAAGTTTACAGAGATTAACTCCAGAAAACTTCAAAGACATTCCAATGTATTTTAATTACATAAAAGAATATGGGCAGAAACTCTGTCCTCAGACTCTTGCTTGCTATGAACCACTGGAAATCCTGGGTGAGTGGACAAAATCCTGAAATTGCAGCCTATCAGAGAAGAACATTTTGTTGAAGTTAATACATTATAGAACTCATTTAATAAACGGTTCAACCACACAGAAGTTTGCTCCCTCTTAAAAAGAAGCGTCATCTCCAAGTAAATAATCAAATACAGGTATTCTTGCATCCCCGTATATTTCCCAAGCATTTTTCATTGTAGGCTGAATTTGAAAATGGGAGCACGTGAAACTGAGCACCAAAGCTTTTTGCATGATTTTACTACAGCATGTGTTTTGCTGGCCTAAAAACTCCTACAGGAGCAATTGAGACTGTTGTTCTGCAACAGAAAGAACAATCTATTCTGAATAAACAGCTCTCAAACATACGGTCCTTTGCTAGTCCAACATGAGAGGTAAGCCAGCTTGCTGAAAGTGCCATCAGAGGGAATAAGGATATTGCAAGACTTGAAATATGAGGCATAGAGATTTAAAATTTAAAAACCAAGGGTTTACATAAGGTTAAGCCTTGAATTTTTTAAGTCTTCAGAGTCTGATAATTTTAAAGTTATTGTCTTTACTACACTGACCCGTGTCACGTTGTTCATTTGCTTTTATAGTTTGTGGACATTTTTACACACTAAGGCATAAATTTAACAGAATAAACAGTGATTTAAAAAACTAGAGATGGCAACTGCAGAGCAGCCAAGCATTGGTTCTGATAGTGAATTTAACTTTAAGGTTTCCTGGTTTAGCAGATGGCAGATCTCAAGCCTGACATTGCATTAAAGTAACTTTCTTGAGTGCAGTTTTTTGGTAGAGCAAAGCATGTGGTCAAATTCACAGAAAAATCTGCATTAGCTGATGCTGTTACATTATCCATAACATTCAGGCATAATAATGTCTTGACAAAAAGGATGTATGTGTGGATATTTTACTCATCTCATCTCATCTCATCTCATCTCATCTCATCTCATCTCATCTCATCTCATCTATCTCATCTCATCTCAGATATTTGGGCTTGGCTTTCCAGTTTGGGGAAGGTAGCTGGGTTTTACAATTGGATGGAATACATTCACCTCTCTGCACTGGCATTGCTAATCTGTCTTTCTCCACCTCTCTGATTTACAACAGTCCTTAAAATGCAGACTAAGACCTCTCGGTAGTGTTTGTGTCACTGTCATGTTTCCATTTTTGTCTGGCTGTTATGCTTTCAAGCAGTCAGGAGCTGGCAGCCGCTGTCTTAAGCATAAAGGGAATTGAATACATCAATAATAGCCAAAGGATATTGTGGCAACCAGAGGTGCGAAGGAAGGTGGCCAGGTTTCCAAACGGCATCATTAAATATGGCAATATCACCTTGGCGAGTTAATACAGCACCAATTGCCCACGACTAACATGGTATTTTTACCACCCAGAAATACTCCAGGGAAATAAACATTTCTCATCATTGCCAGGAAAGCCGAATAATTAATGAACAAAATGATGATAAAATGCAGAAAGTCTTTGTTCTTGAGCAAAGCGTATTAGTTTCTGGGACATGAGGCTCATTTGTAATCGGGATCTAATTAATATAATCAACACAAAGACTAAACACTGAGGAGAAGATTTTTCTGAAATAAAGATTGATTTCTGTGCCAGTCCTTCGATGTGAAACACACTCACAATTGTATTTTTGCATCCAGGAGCAGATATTTAGATGCCTAAATATCCATTTATGCATACCAATGGGCAGTTTGCCTGTAAAACTAGAAGAAAAGCAGCAGAGAGATGGGTTTTCCAAATCCAAACTCCCTGGTGGTGCTTCTTGGCTCTCACTTTGAGGAGAGCTGGCTCGATGTGCTTCTATGTCCTCAGTAGTTCTGGGTAGAATTCACAAGCCATTGATGTGCTCCATGGCACCAGCATGAGTTCTTTGAATAGGGATGAGATTTTTGTCTTGCCTGCTCTATAGTAATGCCCGATGTTAATATTTCAGTTTTCACCAGGAGTTCTCAATGCTCTTTTCAAGCCTAATTAAGGTTCATAGCACACTTAAGAATGAGGCAGATATCCTAATGGCAGGAAAAATGAGGATGAGAGAAGGGATGTGACTTGCTCGATATCACATAGTTGCAGCCCCGAGACTGAAATGCAGAGATCTTGAGTCTCGGTAGCTTGCTCTAACCACTAATGAATAATAATGACCAACCATATTGATAATTAATAGCACTTTCACCAAGCTTAATACATGTAAAGTGCTGCTGAAATACTAATTCATTCTCCCTCACTGATCACCGCGGGTATGCGTGATCTTCATTCTGCAACCCGCTCCTCTTTGCATACTGGAAAACCACTGAGTTAATCAGATATTGCTCCACGGTGGAACGCTGAGCTTGGAAATGGTTTCAGGATGAGGTAGGAAAGAGGATGCTCAGTGTCTGGCTTTGATGTAGGGGTGCTTGAGCTGAGAACTTGGTCTCCCAGCAGCAGAATCAGGCTCCATTAGAAACCCATTCAAATCATCTGAATTAGAAGCTATTTCTCTCTGCTGAGCCTCTGGAGAGCCAAACATCAGAGGTCTCAAGCTAGACATGCGAATATTTTCCCTTAAGTGCTTATTATTATTCCCATTTTGCAGGTGGGTGAACTGGAAAGGACAGGACTATGCTAAATTAAGTGAGCTGCCTGCAATGGTTAGGCTCTGCTCCCCCCATAAAACTCCTGGAAATGTGTATGAGAAAAAGAATGCAAAGCTGAATAAATCTCAAGGGAATACGTTTAGGTTGTAAAAATACAGAGATAGTATCGTAATATCTCAAAGTGCTCTTGGAATATATGGTGAGTCATGAGCGCCGTATATTAAATGGTCAACGCTTATTCAACAAAAGCAATTTTTCATGCGAGACCACAGGAGTCACAGGAATTGGCTTTGCACCAAACTGCCTGATTCAGCAAGATATTCTCAATGTGCAGAAGCTTTGCTGTTATGTTTCAGCTTTTAGGTACTGGGAGAGAGGATGTAACCAGCACGATGAGAAACTAAGGGATTCCTTAGAGGTTCAAGTATGGTGGTGTTCTAACTATGGGAATAGAAAAAAGATACACATTAAGAATAGATAATATATGTATGAAATTCATCCCTCCCTTAACTATTTCTTCAGCGTGTATGATGGAGACTGGTATTCTTCCCAAAGCCAAAAATTCTGTAGTAACTACAATAGTCATTACAAATTATAATATAAAGAAGCATTTATCAGTGTTTATCATTGCAGGTGGACTGGAAGAATCATTGCAAATTCAAATGATTTTGTAACGAAGCCTGAGTGAGCAAAAAAAAAGGCAGAAAAAAAGGAATTTTCATTTTTTCTGAAATTAGCAGAAAGAATAACTCTTGGAGAAAACACTTTACGTCAGCAAAGAGGTATGTGATTTATCTTTGTAATAATGTTTTTCGTAACTTTGAAGGTAAAGACAGTTGATCTATCTTGATATTTTTCATACAACATCCAACAAGTTAAATGACTTTATTTGCATATCTAAACCAAAGGCTAATCTAGCATAAGTGTGCTTGGGAATTCATCTCTTTGCAGCTGTACAGGGTCAGGACCCATCCTCTGGTCCAGAGGGAAAGGAGCATGTCATGGCCATCTCTTATTTTAAAAGCAGGCTGACCTCATGCGTTGACCTCATCAGTGACATCCTACCTATGGGAACAGTCACGGACTGAGCCAAGTATCATCTGAGCCAAAACTGAGCGTGCAAAAGCGTGGCAGAGTGAGACCCCATAGCTGCACTCCAGATTTTGTCCCTCCTACCCCAACAGTGGCCAGGTAGCAACTTCTCATCAGGTTTGAGGGACACTCGTGTCCCCCTTGGGTGCCCTATCATATAGGGTTTGCTCTTTATACATGGATTTCTATTGCAACAAATGACAAGTCCATATGGTAAGCACTTATCCCATGAGCTCAACATTAACAAATCAGCCTTGATACTTGAAATATTTATACATTATAGCTAAAAAAGACAGTTATTTTTTTTGTTCAGCAATATGAGGTGTTTAACCAGAATGTAAATAATTCACAAGGAAAGATTCATATGTGAAGGCACATCCATGCACATATATTATATATATATTTGCTTCATGCCACAATCTGTGGTTTGTTTCAACTCTGAAGCCTCTGCTGAAGTCTGGGGTTTGCAAGGAACTTCAAGGTTAGGCACGAATGAGTAGCAACAGATGGGAAAGAGGAAAGATTAGAGTATGCAGGGGAAAGAGGTTATAAAATACAGTTAATCTGTTTTTTCTTGAGTTCAAAATTAGTTAAGGAAATAAGGCACACACGTAATCCAAGTTCTCATTAAAACACATCCCTGATCAAATTTTAAATGTTTCGTTTTGAATTCAGGAGCTGGAGGAAAGGCAATATATGACATGAAAGTTAAAACTCCGGGCAGTGGAGTGCACACAATATGGCCCACTGACCTACAATTCCCTACCAGTGGCTCAGTGACGATATATATTAACATGCATAATAGATCTGAAGAGTGACAGTTTAAATATGTGGCACAGAGGGGAAAAGGAAAAGATTATTCTACAGCAGAAATGCAATGGCTCCAAGGCTAACGCTCTTCCCTCTTAATTCACGACAGCAATAGGAAACAACGGAATTGTTCATTTGGGAGAGGAGAAGCCGGAAGCAAAGTTCCCATTGGCTTCAGACGCAACGACCCATATTTTTAATCAGGAGCCACATGCAATGGTGACAGAGAAGCCACCTGATCATTTTAGCAGAGACCTGAGAAATCTTAAAGCATCTTTGCCCATTTACTCTGCTTTTTAGCTATCACAAACCCTTTAATCAAAGCTCATGACGTGTTACAGATTTCTAAATACTTTAAAAAAAAAAATAAATAATTAAAGCAAATAATTTATATAAGAGCCTGAACCAACCTAATGTCAAGCTCCTTGGCTGCTGGCTTGCCTAGTTTTACTGTTGCTGTGATGAGCCCTTGGTTGGTGTCATAGAACCATGGAACAGTTTTGGTTGGAAAGGACCTACCAAGCTCATCCATTCCAACCCTTGCCATGAGCAGGGACATCTTCACCAGCTCAGGTTGCTCAGAGCCCCGTCCAGCCTGGCCTGGGATGTCTCCAGGGATGGTTCATCCACCACCTTTCTGGGCAACCTGGGCCAGGCTCTCACCACCCTCAGGGGCAGCAATTTCTTCCTCATGTCTAACCTGAATCTCCCCTCTTTTGGTTTAATACCAGCACCCCTTGTCCTGTCATAACATGCCCTTCTGTCCATCACCATCCTTCTTATAGGCTCCTTTTAAGTACGGAAAGGACACATATCTAAGAGTTACAGGAGGAGCAGCGTGAAACCCTCCAGCCATCGGCACATCTGAGCTATTTCTGGTACCAATTTGAACCCATCTCCATTTACCTTCTCTATCATAACTCCTTATGCATATTATAGAGAATCCCAGCGCTGTGCAGGCAGCAGGTTCAAAAGCTTTCCTTGCCCTTGAAGTCACTCACACGTATTTCCAAAAGCAGCAGGATTCACCCAGCTTCAAGCCTTCTTGTTGCATGTGGTGCCGCAAAAGCATTATGGTAATTCTGAGCGCTGAACCATTTAAAACCTATTTTAATTGATTCGCAGCTACTTCGTGATTCCAGCATATTGTTAAATCAGTGGCAGATAAAAGTAGCAGGAGGTAACTTCTTTTGTATTGCTGCAGGGAGAGCACACCTAAAATAAGGCGTTAAATTCTGGGTACCTCATTGCCAGAGAGATGCAGACAAATTGGAGGAAATTCGTAGAAGAGCAATAAAAATGATTAAGGGTCTGAAGAGACTGAGTTATGAGTGAAGATTAAAGGAACTTAATATGTATCGCTCGGCTAAATGATGACTAAGAGGGAAATTATACCCTTCAACAAGTACTTGGAGGGCATAAATATTACATATAAAAAGGAATTCTTTAGGGTGCTGAAGGACATACAGCTTGGGATAAAAGGATGGCATTAGGCAAAAGGAACCTGTCTCCGGACATATGTCGTTAAAATCTAACAGGCCATTTCTGGGAAACCAAATTGTGATACATTTATCTAATCTTTTCTCAGTAATAATTTTTGCCCATTCTAGGAAAAAAGGCATTGTCTTCAACTAAAGACTGAGCAAGAACTCCTAGATGCAGTCCAGGGATGTGTACACCAAGAAGAATAATTCCCAATCCAAGTTGGGAAAACAGCAAAAAAGAATTCTGAGTATTTGAAGGTTGATATACCCTTTACCGAGAGCCAAAGGATGTATAAGATATGAAATTAGCGATCTGTATTTTAGGACTGTGCCTTGTTGCCAGGATACCATGGGGAAAATAAAAGTAACAATGCATGTCTTTAAAACATAACATTCCATTAATTTCAGTGAGAATTGTACCAATATTTAAATGAGAGGACAGACCACTATGAAGAATAAATCTTTCTGCTGTTTCCTCATAGAACCAACTTACAGCTCAGAACCCAGTTGGAAGAAGAGACAAAATACTCTTCTCCATGGGAGCTGGGGAGCTGTGGCTGCATGTCCCAACCCCAGTTTGTGTTAGGAAGTAACTGAGTGTGCAACAGGTTGGAACGTCTGCGTGAAACTGGGCTTTGCTACACCTCTGCTCAGCAGAGCGGCTCAGCGGCAGAGCCGTGTAAGTCCTAAAACTGTGAAGTACAGCATATATATCACCTTGTGGTTTTTCAGACTTACTGCATGGAAACTCCATGGCTGAATTTAGAGGTCCCCACCCAGTAAATTATTTGCTTCCTGTTCCAGTTACCCCTTTGCTTTTCTGACCAAAGGGGGAATCCTGAAGCTTCTTGCTCAAGCAGCTCTCTTGGAGAACTCAGCACGTCCGTTTGCTCCTCGCAGCTTGTGGCAGAAGGGTGACAGAGACATTTTGGGGAAGTTTTTTGTCTTTTCCTGTCACAACCCACATCCGTTTCTGGGGAGATTACAATTTGACGTAAGGGTATCGTTTTCTGCTGGTGCCCTGTAGCAACATCCCTTGAGCAGAGCTTTGGGAAGCGGCGCCTGGTGATGGGAGGTCATGGGAAAAGGGCTCCCCAAAACCAGCAGGAGCGGGAAGCAAAAGTTTCCCGAGTGCTTGCGGGCAATGAACTTCCCCTGGTTTTTTGATTTGGGAGAGAAGCAGCAAAAAAGCAGAAACATCTGCCTTTCTGACCCCTCTTCATGAGAATAACCAAAAGATGCTGAAGCTGTAGCAGGCACACAGAGGAAGAGCAGGCTGTGACCCCGGATTAGCATCCCATTACAGTGGTGCTCTGAGGACACAATCTGACTTGTTTATCCCAGACTTAAATCTGGCTATAAATGCACAGTTCTGCTGCTGTCAAACCCAGCCACTGAACCTCTTTGTCGGGATTCTGCCCCAAACCACCGTCGGTAGCAATTCCCCTGCGTGAAATAAATCACCTTTAAAATTCACATGCTTGCACTATGAGTTATGTGCCTGCTTTCCAACACTACTAAAGGGCTCTCCCATCTTTTTTACCAGATAAGCAGAGCTAAGAAACGTGCACAAACTTGTTTTAAAAGGAAGATGATCCCCTACATATTGCAGAGTAAGTACGGCAATCAGCAGAAATTGTTTACAGAGGTGAAGGTCAGGAGCTTTCATTTTATGAAAACAAATCTAGTTTGAGACAGTTCTACTATAATTCCTATAATGAAATCCTTCATTTTTTCCCTCTCTGAACATCCTGAGTCATGAGAATTAAAGTCCGGTCTTAATTTTTAGATTTTTTAGATTATTTACTCTGACTGTTCTTTTTCTGACTATCCTTGTTCACGGTAACACAATCAGTTCTTGTGCCATAAAATATTGTATTTCTCTCCCCATCTTACCGGTTTATGTTGAAGATAGCTCCTAAGTGTCCGTGAGATGGGTAGACACAACGTTTATGGAGTGCCTGGAATTTGGTCTACTGTGTGTAGATACCACCAAGATACTCCAGATGATGGTTGGTGAGGAATAGCAAGAACAGAGACTTCCCCAGGGAATGAAGATCTTGTTTTCATGAGAGCTTCATCCATTTTCTTTTTTTTTTTTCAAAAATACATAAAAAGGAAGGGAGTATAATTATGAAGAAATCTGGCTGAACATAATTGCTATTCAGAGCATCCCAGGAGGCCTAAAAAGGCCTTGTAGTGCAGCATGTTTAACCCAGACCAGGAACACTGAATGTGCGTGGATATTTTATAAATCACAGGATTCAGCTAGTCAGGTGTTTTATTCTGTGAGTTTTTCTTAAACAAAGGATTAGGTGAGAAACAGATGTCACCTAAACAGAGGTACATTGTGCTGTAGGAAACTTGCATGTTTTTAAAGTTGGCCTCTTATTTATATAGTCTTACAGGTATATAATCACCCATTTGAAATCCTTAAGCTGTTTGGCTCCCAATCATAGCTGTGTAATCTGGAAGCTTTTGTTTTGCATTTTACTAAGTTACATATGGTTTTGCTTCAAAACAGATTCCCACAAATTTGTGTAAGTTTCAGATGCTTCTGAAAGTTACAACCAAAGGTGGACTTGATCACAAAAGGAAACACTAAAACGCAGTATTCCCTGTTCTTTTATATTTAGCTAATGCTTCATCACCCCAGCTTCTTAGAAATAATGTTGCTAAATATTAAGCATGCAGATTTAAGCCCAACAGTGGGCTCACTTAGTGTAAGGAGGGAAACAGGCTGAGCTTTCCTCCTCCAGCGTGCACACACAAACCTTGGCCAGCTGCAGGCACTCACAGCTGCACAACCACTGCTGATACCATTAGCTTTGCAAGCACTGCATTAAACTTTCATGTGAAACTGTGTGCGCTATGTCACAGGACATATGTGCATATATCACATGGCTGACTTAATAAGCAGACTATATGCTTACAAATACATTATATTTATGTGTACATGGTAGGTTTCTCTTGGTTAAGAATGAACTGATTGAGGCGAAGATTTTGGCTTCTTAGCCAATGTTTGTGCTGCTGCTGTTTCAAAACCGGACCACAGCAGCGTGTCTGCGAGCTACGCAGCACGAAAGTCTGACTGACTCAAGCGACGGAGACCTGGCAGCGTCTGAGCCATGTGTCTCCTCGGAGTGACCTCTGACTGCCCCCGCCACAATTTGGGATACTGGTTTTGGGATGCCGTTTACTTGGCACAGCTCGAATTCCTGCGGGATCGCTTAGGAAAGGCCCATCTCCACCCCAAAGCAACCCCAGCCCGCAGCTGGTGCTGCCGGGACCGGCGACCCGCGGGGGTGATATCCAGCGGGACCCCCGCATCCCTCCCCACCGGAGCCGCGGGGGGGCTCCACGCCCCTTCCCCCGCCGAACCGAGCCGAGCAGCCAAGCGGCTCTGCCAAATCCCCCCCCCCCCCCAAACCCTCCCGGGGGAGCCGCTGGGGACCCCCCGCCCCCGCGGAGCCGGCGGGGCTGAGCCGAACGGCAGCACGCCGCCTCCCGGGCTGCGCAGCGCGGCCGGGGAGCGGCGCGGGGCTGCTCCCTCCCTCTCTCCTCCTTCTTCCTCCTCCTCCTCCGCCCCCCCGCAGGGCAGAGCCGGCGGAGGCGGCGGGCGCGGATGGGCGGACGAGCGGGCGCGGAGCGGAGCGGAGCTGGCGGAGGTCGGTGCGGCGGGAGGGAGGGCGCCGCGGGGTTGGGGTCCCTAGGCTGCTGCTCCCCAAGTTTGTAGGCGGTGGGACTTTGCGGGAAGTTGGGCAGGCAGCCGGCACCAGCGGGCGGTGCGACTCGGCTCGGCACGGCGGAGCGGAGCGGAGCCCTGGGGGGCACGGTGCTCTAAACCCCACCGCCCAGAGCAGCCGGCTCTGGAGGTGCGGGGACACCTCCGGCTGCTCCCCAGCCTGAGTCCATTGTGAAGCCTGACGGTGCCTTCCCAGCAAAAGCGGGGTCGGCAGTGTCCCCTGCACCGCAGCGGGTCCCGGGGGTGCGGGCTGGGGCACCCCCCGGTACAGCATCCCCCGGTGCTTCGCAGCAGAGTGAGCGGGGGGGACACACTTGTTTAGAACGTGCCCCTGAACAGGTTAGTGCTCCGGGGAGGACGGAACGATGACAAAGATAATGCAATTTGCTGTCGTCTCGCCGGGCAGATCCTGCTGCCTGCCGGGGAACCGCTCGGTCCCTAATTTGCGCTGTTTTACGGTGGTTGGGGAGAGAAAACACTTGTGAAGCTGCTTTTTTTTTTTTTTTTTTTTCCCTGAAAGATTAATTTAATTCCGGCAGCGCATCCTACCTCGAATTAAGCCGTGGATGGATGTTGCCATTCACTGATGCATATTTTTAGGTGAAGAGGGGTATTTCTTGAATGCAAGCTGTGGGCTGTTAAAAATAGCTTTACGGCGTGCTTTTGCTGAGAATGCAGTCAAGGTTCAGGGATGGGTTATTATGGTTAGAGTCTGTTAAGCAGCGATTCACCAGCTGAACTTTGGTAGTGTCTTTTTTTCGTGCTGCTTCATTATAATACTACAGCCATACTCTGCAGTGAATTGACTTTCTCAGACACTACTAGATTTGTATGTTAATAGGACAGGATAGTATTGCTAGGATGGTGTATCTAAACACCTACCAAACTTTTAGATATGCACATGTATTTGTATTTTGTTGTATAGTTCTGTGGCCTAAAGGCATCTTCATATTGATTTGCTTGCATATGACATAAGAATGGTTTCACTTCTTGAATTGTTAGCCAGACAAAAAAAATCATTATCACGTCCCATAGAACAAACATGCGCCTTTTGTATTTTGCGTCTAAAAAAAGCAGCTTAGCCAGCTGAGCAGATTACAGCTTAAAATTCAAAAGTTTGCTGGAACTGTTGGTCAAGAGTCAATATTTTTAAGGTTTAACTGAAAATCATATGCGCTCGTTTGCGTAAACAAACACCCAATTGAACAGCACAGCACTTGATACTGACTGGGGACTACTTGATCTTTGGCAAAAAGGGAAATTTCCATCAATAAGAGGTCACAACATGTATATGAAGTATACATATGTTTTTACATCTATGCTATTTGTATACGTTGATATATGTATTTTATATACAGACAGACACTGTATATACACCCCATACTGATGGAGTAGTTGTCTTGAAGCTTTTTTTCTTTGCCAGTGATTAAAGTGTTTTCACACATCTCTTGCCCTGAGAGCTTCTCTGCTGCTGCTGGTGCCATTTCACTCTTGGGCATGGAGTCAAAGGATTCATCTGGCTCATCACATGCCAAAAGAAAGAAAATCAATTTGAATGCAGAAAAGAGGAAACCAGTTGTATGAAGATTTAGTAGTGAAACTACCTTTTTTTTTTTTAAAGAAAAAGGCACTTAGATCCTGAGTCTGTTAAGTGCAGTCATCACGCGGTTCTGAAATCAATAACAAAATAGATTTATGGTTCAGGTTTTGTAATAGGAGGACTAATCACAAATTCAGAGTGTTTTATTTGGTGGTTGGTAACAGGAACATGATGAAACAGTGGAGATTTAAATGACAAAACACTTAATTCCGCTAATGCAATGGAAGACAGTAATGGATTTTATCTTCTTTGCTAAACTAAAAGTAGATATCTGAAAACTGAATAAATGAGAAGGTTGAAGCAGACTTTTGTATGTGGATTATTATTTCATATGATTGAAGTGGAAGGATGAAGTTATATAATCCACTAGCAGCATCAGCAAGGAGGGGATTATGTTGGCATAATCATAGAGATGCAAATAAGATACTGCTTATATTTTAACGTTATTTTAAGCAACTTGTGGCAGGAGCTTTGTGAGAACCAGGCACTTCAGTGGGCAAAGATTGTTTGTAGCCCAGATGATTTCCATGTTAGCACATATGTTTTTAAAGATGGACTGTGTCTCAATACTAAAGTATCTCTCAAAAGTATTTTTTTAGTATTTAAGATCAAGTTATTAGGTGGGTGACAGCAAAATCTTCTGAAGTTCATGATGTATTGCTGACCTTGATACTATGAACTCCCCAATGAGGATTTCTTATCAAATTCCTCTGCTGACTAGAAAGAGAATCCTTTTTATTATTATTAACTCTTTTTCCTATGCTGAGTGCTTCCTCATATGTTCATAGAAGCAAATTTTAAGATGTCGTAACTCAGCGTTGTGTTACTATTATATTCTGTGTTTTTAACGTTGTTCTGATATACTGCTCTCTAGAGATAAGCCAGCAGCAGAGTCCTGATCTTGCCTAAATGATGTATTGATTTAGGAAGTTAGAGCATCCAACTGTGTTTCTCTTTTGGTGCAGATACATCACTTGGGTGAAGAGACCCATGACTTCAACAGGTGCCAGTTCACTCCCTCTCCCTCCTAGGTCTTAATTACACTTACAGTTACTGTATCCTTAAAGGCTGTAAACCCCACAATCTCAGTAAATCCCAGATTCTGAGGAAATGTGTGGTGACATCATTCAGTGCTGCTCTGGATACTCGAGCAATGTGAATCCCCCCATTTCTGACGTCCTCTAGAGTTTGCAGGAGCTGTACCCTGGTTTGAACTGGACGTCTTAATTGCTGTCGTCAGGCTTCAATTCTTCCCTTAACCCACCTATTTTCCTCTGTACCTCACACAGTGAGGGATAACTCTGAATTCCCACCACACTCCTTGGCTGGAGTGAAATTGCTCAGCTGGAAGAATCCAAAGTGCTGTGGAAAAACAAGGTAGATTTCCAATAAGAGAGCTTTTTTAAAATCAGTTTTTAAAATTTTTTTCTGCTTTCCCCCACAAATTAGTACTTCTTATTTATTTATGGTTTTCAGTGAAGTGCACTGTTTTTCTTACCGATGAAGTGCGGTGCCAGATTTGGAGTCTAAATACTGCTATTCACACGACGGGACAGGATCTGTAAGCTCCTACAAGTTCTTATCTAAAAGCAACCTGATTTACACTGAACTCTCCACTTATACTGCAATTTCATTACAATTAACTAAATACATATAGCCCTGTTGACCCATTCCCTTAAAAATATGTAGAGCCATCTATGTATTGAACAGAAAGTGTGTTGTACAGTCACACTGGCTGTTTGTCCCTGTGACCTTTTCATTTGTGTTTCCTGGGCTGAAAGATACAATTACAATTCCGTCCTGGTTGCTCAATTTGATTTTTACATGCGAGGGAGACACGAAAGCTACCGAGGAGCGGCAGGCGCGTTGCAATGGGAGCTCTGTAATCCTCTGATTACACAGCTGTGCCTGACACACCACTAAACAGCACTTTAGGGGCAAGCAGTTAATGCTGCTTTGCCATGGAATATTTATCAATTTATGTTACACCTGGTTTCCAGCAGCTGTTGAACGTGGCTTGTAAGCACTAGTCTTAAGGAGCGTGGCATCCTCTGTAACAGGAGATGACCAGGTGATGCACGTGATACTTTGTGAAGAAGAAAAATGATGTCCACGTGGGTGCCAGCGGCTGTTGGCAATGACAGGGCAGCTGTGGTGGTGATGAGAGACCAGATGTGATGGTGAATGTGAACAGGAATGGTCCATGCCAGGCTCTGTCCCAATGCTGTCCCTCTGTTCTGTTGCAGCAGTCATGGACCCACCAGCCCCAGCCCATCACCCTGCTTCTTCCCATTCCCAGATACAGCTTCTTGAAATTCCCACAATAACCTGAACAGGCTGAAACACGGGTTTTCAAAATCTCTAAAGTGGCAAGCCTGCTGCTTTCCTTATGAACTTGCCAAAAATGAGGTAGGACACATAAGCTAACCCAGCTCTTGAAATATTTTTGGAGCTCCTGATGCAACAAGCCTTCATCCTTTGGATTGCAGAAAGCAGCTGAAGCCCCTGAAGCAATGTGGATGGTGGAGAGCACTTGGCTGCCAAAGCACTTGCCTTCTGTGTAATGGGTTTCCTTTAAAATGAACTTATTCATGTAGAGAAATGTGGTGATGGAAAGGTAGGGAAGTGCCACAGGCCTTGGAAATTCATGCAAAGGTGGAAGTGAAAAGCAAGAAGGATTTCAGATCTGATATGGTGTCCACAGTCTGGAGAAGACAAGACACTAAAATTCCTTGGCAAAAACTCCTGGAAACATCTGGGCAGCCCCAGCCTTGGCTTTCAATATAAACTCTGAAAGCAATCTGAAATACAGGAGTCAGGGTAGATCCTAGGGCTGTAGAGCCCTAAACTGTGCACCTTTGGTATAATTCTGGTTTTTCCTTAAAGAGCAGCAAGTTCATTCAGTGTTCTTGCTTGGCAAGGTTGCAGAATAGGGATCTAATGGTTCACTACTTCCTAAAATTTACAGTTACTGTGTTATAAATATGCTTCTATATACCAAGGGCTACTAAATACATACCTTTTATTCTAAAATGTATTGTGCTGTCATTTGGACTCATGAAATATGCACATTTTAAAAATAAGCTTGGATTTTTTATGCTGACTGTCTAGGTTATTCCTCCCCATGAAGTGCACACCGTACAAGGTGCAAACCTGTACCTAAATAGCAAAATACTCAAACTGACATTTTTAATTTGCTTCATGCCTTACAGTGGGGAAAGAGATGTTTCACAAGGAGATATTTTTCCTGTAAAGAACCTTGATATTCAGTGTGGGTGAATGTACCCTGCTATCTTACCATCAAATTAGAAAAACTGATGAGATTGAAAAAGACTTTTTCACCATTATTTTTTGTTTAATGTATTGGTGCATGGTTTAAATCTGCCAAGTTTAAGTTATACCTAGGAACTCCTCAGAATTATGTGGAATAGAGGGAAGGACATTTCTTTCAAATAACAGCAGTTATTGTGTTACAGGTGAGTTTTAACCAGGAAGAACTCTGAGATCAAACAGAAAGAGTGAAGATAAAACGTGAGGTTCAAAGATGTAGCGAGAAAAGAAGATAAGACTGCTTTGAAAAAAATGCGAACTTCTGTAAGGCACATAGGAAAAATAATAGAGATTTATCTGCAACATGTGTACTTAGGAGATGGAAGAAGCCTGGTAAACGGTGGTGTTGAAAGAGTGCAATGAAAGTGGGCAGCACTTTAGATGTGAGTTTACAATATTGGATGATTTCAGATGACTGAAGATGATGATGTCCTTATATGTTCTTCATGCCTAGTTTAAGTTCAGGTCTTGGAGAACTGTGCGGGGAAAAAAACCCCACTTAATTGAAGTGCTTTAGATCTGGCATCAAATTAGTCGTGAGATACCAACAAATAGGAGAGAACTCAGGAAAAAGCGCAATAGAAATCAGGATTCTGGAAGGTTTTGCACATGGTTTGAAGAAGATTTGAGAACCTGGTGTTAACCTTGCTGTGCCTACACTAAGATATAATGGCCTATGAGTGCCAGAATTTATTAATCCGAAGAAGGAGAAGGATTCTGTTTGACTGGTGCAGACAGGAGGTTTGACTTTAGCTGGAGATTGGAGGAAATGGAGGAGGAAATTTAATAGATTATTAGGAGTGTATATCACCTAATTAGATGGGTTTGCCTGCAGGGCCAACTCTTCACAGGGGAGCTTCATCTACTGAAAAATCTTTAACGGGTCTTAAAAACAACACTTTTTTGGACATCTGTCAAATGCCTTATCTAATATTCCTTTCCAGCCTCTGCAATTTTGGCTACTTGGTAGTTGAGAAATTTGTCTTCCAACTGAGATACATAGATATTAAATAGATAATGTTAAGTAGATATCTTTAATGTTAATTAAGTTAAATGGAAAATTATTTGGAAATTTGTGGATTTTCAAGGAACACTCTGCAAGCTCAGCTTTTCATAGATGTATTTCACCATGTTAGGCTGGTGGTTGCGCTTCTCTTCCGGCTTCAGTCACTGGTCAGTGCATGTGTAGGGCTACTGCTGCACAATTCATAGAATCACAGGATGGTTTGCGTTAAAGGGACCTTCCCAGCTCCCCCATTCCCACCCCTGCCATGAGCAGGGACATCTTCACCAGCTCAGGTTGCTCAGAGCCCCGTCCAGCCTGGCCTGGGATGTCTCCAGGGATGATTCATCCACCACCTCTCTGGGCAACCTGGGCCAGGCTCTCACCACCCTCATGATACAAAATTTCCTCTGATGCTGCTGGCTGTTTCCTTCAAGACAGTGGCCTGAGGAAATTTCCTGGAGCCATTTCTGGAAGGGATTTTGAATGCTGCTTTGTGGAAGTGGGAGAGGAGCAGGCTGCGTGTGTACATTGGGTGTTGAGCCCCTGCAGAGCTGATGCCAGTTCAGGTCCCCGAAGGAACGTGGGTTCACTCTGTGAGGTTGTGCTTCAGGCTCAGGGACTCTTGGCTGCTTTTCTGGCTCCCTGGAGCTCTGACCTGGGGTAACACTGGGATATCTGGGTCATAACTACATCTCTTGCAAGCGCAGAGGTCAGAGAAAAAGGCTGAGTGATAACACTCCTGTTCAATAAAGGTTACCAGTAGCAATTAGAACACAAGATACATGGTTGTCTCTTCATTTAAAGAGACAAAAACACGTTCTTGAGCAATTCAGCATTGAATATTACAGCTTTATGCCCTGAGCAACTCATCGGAGCCATTCATAAACTAAATAATTTAGATGAAAAATTTCATAAATTATAGAGCTATGGAAACAGTTTCTCAGGTTGAGGATTAACTTGCCTGAGGAACAGATAAGGATAAATCAGAACGAAACCACTATCACTCTTGACATTTAGTATTAGAATTACTTTGCAAAGCTATTTATACCAGCTTTAAAACAGTTTCAACAAGAAATGAGATGTGAGAGGTGAACAGAAGGGAAGAGAGGAACCAAAGCTCATCCCTGTCATTATAGGAAGGAGGAAAAATTCATTTGTCTAACATCAGGCTATTTTAAATACTGAAGTGTTCAACTCTTCAGAGAAGATTTTTGAACATTGCCGAGGAGATCCGCAAAATTAAAAATACACAGCATAGTAAAATGAAACACATATTGGTATCCATGGAAATCCCACGTTGATTTCTCTTGCATTAGGGTACATCAAGTGTAATTCAGCTCTTGGTTTCCACTGGTTTAAGTGGGACCAGAATTGAAGACACTGAATATGTTTTGAGTTTGTTTTGGAGAAGTTCAGAGTCCTCTGCTTGATTAATCGTGTGGCTGTAGAGGTGAGGCTGGTAAAACTTAGCAGTGGTCTGCTGGAATGCAGTTCTACCTTAATTCCCCACTACATTTTTATTTATTTACTTATTTATTAAAAAAACCAACTAACCAAATGACCTCAAAAGCAACATGCCCAACTCCCCCAACAAAACCCAAACAAAAAACCCCACAACACTACATATCAGTAACTCCTCTTTGGGTAAAACATCCTTCTCTATACAGCTTCAAATCACCCACTGTTATTTTCTGCATACAGCTTTAAAAATTGAATATTCCTGTTGTTTGATATCAGAGTTACGATGTTGCAATAGCTCATTTTGGTGTAATACATGGGAATGCATAAAAAGCATCTGAGTTTTGACAGCTTTTTCTTTTAATGGTACTCATTAAGTGGGTGTAGTAATCTATCCAGTTTTCCAATTATTTATCTTGCTGTGGTAGTATATTGGACAATATAAAAGTGTACTATGTAATATAAAAGTGTACAATGAAAATACAGCGTGTAACAATGATTTTTGTTGGACTATTACAATTCCTAGAATTTCAGCCTTCTAAGTATTAGAAAGTGAATGGAAATTTGATGACAATATGTATTTGTGCATTAAAAATACTTGTCTGTTACTGAGACAAGAACATCCCAACCCTAATCATTAAAAATGCTACACAGCAGCATTTCGGCAGCTTTCTTTGTGCATTTTTAAAGACAACAACTAATTCTGAAATAGCAAATATAATTAAGTCGCATTTAACAAAAAAATGGAGGGTTTCAAATTAGGTAATATAAATGCTGTGTTCATTCCAAACAACAATTCTCAGGATGAACCTCTGGCTTCATTAAAGTCAGTGAAATGTCTTCCTGCTGACTTCAGCATGCCAGGATTTTAAAAAATAAATTGAAATGGGATCTTAAAAAGTTTTCTTCTTGATGAATTACCGGAGCTAAAGTCATTCAGCTGTACTTCTCTGTGCATATGTTCTTTAGTTCAGCCAGGAAGTCTTAAGGTGAAGATAATGTCTGGTGGGGACACGAGGGTATGCGAGAAGGAAACAATATTTCTCCTTGAAATAATATATCAGTAGTTGTGGTATCCCAGAGGTCCCCTTTTATTGAGATGCTGCAGACATGTGCTAAGGGAAGCTGGCCGTGCAGGTGGACATTCCTCTTGAGGATATTTAGGCCTTAAAAGTAATGAAAAGCTCCAAAGTCTAACTTTATTTAAAGTATTGCGTTACTGCATTGTGCGGATAGGAGTTTGACCAGACTTTTGCATCAAGTGCAGCATTCAGGCATGGGTTTAGCGTCATTTTTAGTTTTGTCCTTTTGGCATCAGGGATTTTTATGCAGCAATTGAATAGGAGGAAGGAATTAATTTGATTTAGCGATGTCAAACTGCAAATGAAGTTCCTCCTAGCACATCCTTCAAAGAATGCTCAATGGCACTGCATTTAGCCTGCCATCCGCTTTATTTTTGCAGGGATATTTTTGAACTTCCTCTGCTGATAAATATTTAGAGTTTGTTTATATTTCATTTGATTTCTGTTAGATAGTGCTTACAGATTTTTTTTTTTCCCCATAAATACTTATTACTGAAGAAATTGGTGTTGCAAGCCTTGAAATTGCAGTGGTAGCAATTTTGTAATTTCAGCTGTAGCTGACTGACAGTATATTTATTAATTGACCAAGAGAGGCTTATAGCTTTCTAAAAGAGAACTTTATTTTGGGCTATAGGAGTTAGAAGGGGAGCTGTAATTGCTTTATGTCTGGAGTGCAGATTTAGGTGCAGGAGGTCTGGATGGATTAGATGTGGCCATCGAGGATCAATAAGGTATGAACAGTGGAAAAGCTGTTTTCTGTTTGTAAAAGGACGCTGCAAAGCTCAGAATGGAAATCGCACCTATTTCTTTTTTTTTGCTTAATTAAAATCTAATGAAAAACAATTCGGAGAAAGATGAGTTGATATTAATTACATTGAGCACTTGAAGTATTTAATTTGCAAAATTCTGTGCAGTCTTTTCTTGCAACCTGGTTCTATATGATTCTAACCGGTGTTGCCCAGCTAAACCTCAGTGCAGTTTTGCTACGCCTTGCTAATTCCTTTTTGGAGTCATGTTTTTCCTGATGTGACTGTGGCAATCCCGCTTTAATTAGATAACAGGAGTTGTCACCATGCATAAGGATCACGATGTCTAGGAGTCTCGGAAGTATCTGTGTCAAAATAAATAAATAAAACATCTAAGAAGCTTTACCAAGAAGCAGAAAACTTAAAAATCGAATTGGTTAGCAGCACTGAAATCACAGAATCACAGAATGTCAGGGATTGGAAGGGACCTGGAAAGCTCATCCAGTGCAATCCCCCCATGGAGCAGGAACACCCAGATGAGGTTACACAGGAAGGTGTCCAGGCGGGTTGGAATGTCTGCAGAGAAGGAGACTCCACAACCTCCCTGGGCAGCCTGGGCCAGGCTCTGCCACCCTCACTGGGAAGAAGATTCTTCTCAAATGTAAGTGGAACCTTTTGTGTTCCAGTTTGTACCCATTACCCCTTGTCCTGTCATTGGTTGTCACCAAGAAGAGCCTGGCTCCATCCTCCTGACACTCACCCTTTTACATATTTATAACCATGAATGAGGTCACCCCTCAGTCTCCTCTTGTCCAGCTCCAGAGCCCCAGCTCCCTCAGCCTTTCCTCACACGGGAGATGCTCCACTCCCTTCAGCATCTTGGTGGCTGCGCTGGACTCTCTCCAGCAGTTCCCTGTCCTGCTGGAACTGAGGGGCCACAACTGGACACAATATTCCAGGTGTGGTCTCCCCAGGGCAGAGTAGAGGGGCAGGAGAACCTCTCTGACCTACCGACCACCCCCTTCTAATCGACCCCAGGTACCATTTGCCTTCCTGACCACAAGGGCACAGTGCTGGGTCATGGTCATCCTGCTGTCCACCAGCACCCCTAGGTCCCTTTCCCCTACACTGCAATGAGTTACCTTATTATATTGGAGCCTATAGCCACCAGATGTCACTCATTTGGTGCACAGCTGTGCTGGGGAGAAATACACCCTTGGTGTGTAAAAGATAAAAAAAGTAACAACTTGCTATAAGAGGCTTTGTTTCTGTTTGTGTTTAGAATTGGCAACTATCTTCCTTGATAAATATTTTCATCTTAAAACAGATTGTATATATTTGTTTCTCACAAATAAGCTAGACTTGCATTTTTTATGAGCCTTAAATGTCAGCAGTGACATTTTGAAATTCAGTCTTTAAGAAAATAATTAATAGGCTTACTAAATATTCAAAAAGATGAAGGTACATTTTATGAGAAGGACAGTTTTGTTATTATGAACTGCACTATCATTACAGACATTTTAACCAGTGGCTTAAATACATATTAATCTTCAGCTGAGTTAAAAGCAATGTGATGAGTCTTAAAGTCATGCAGGACTGAAAGCAAAGTGGAAGAATGTATAGAGAGGGGAAGGACCACTTCTAAAATTCAAAAAGAGTATACACTTATAGAATGATGCAGTTAATCCTCAGGTCTTCAAGGCTTCAAAGAAAAGTGTAAATAAAGATGGATGGATGGATGGATGGAAGGGGATATATCTCTAAAGTGGAAAGGAGCACGTGGTACCCAATGCAAAGCTATTTTTCCCAACCCAAATGAGCACGAACAGTGTCAGTGAGCAGGGTGAGATGACTAATTGCTCGTTTGCACTGGCTTGTGATCTGGGTCTTGGTGTTCAATGGTGTTTTTTCCTCCCATTACCAGAGATGCTAAACTGACAGGTGCAGATCCTCTTCATGCTCCATGGTCACCTCATGCTCAGTTATTTTTTGGTCTGTACCCAAAGGCAGCACTGTTAGAAAGGGGAAATTTCATTTTCTGGACTTGAAGCAGAAAGACTGAAAACTGAGTCATTTCTGGAAGGGTAACGATTAGTGGTTTTGTGTTTGTTTTTTCTTTTTTTTCCCCCTCTGGTACCTCTGTTGTTTGTTTTTACATTTTAAATGTGCCTTCTACCTCAGCTTTCAGTTTAGGATGGAGTCACACTCGCTCTATGGATCTCATGCAGGTTGGAAGACGTAAATCCATCGCTTTGAGTGAATGATGTGAGGGCTGCTCTCCAAACTGTTTTCCTTTTGAATCCTCAGGAGCAGCTGTTTTGAAAGACTACCTACCTTCATTTCTCATCTGTGGTGACAAATGTACTCTAGCGTGGCATTCACTAACTGCAGGCAAAGTCTATGGCACAGACTTTTTTTTCCCACCTTTTCTTCTATGCTTGAGCAAAAGTAGAGGTGAACAAACCACTCCTTAACTAATAGAAGTGGGGTGATTTAGTGTTTTAGCAGCTAGTATGAAACCAATTATATTAATGAGGGCTCCAGTTGTATATGAGACTGATGGTTTCACTTTCCTGCTATAGGTCTTGCACCCTTGGTCCTGAAAATGTCACCTGCCAGTGTTGGCCCTGGTAAGACCTGATACGGCTCTGGGATGGGGAGTGTGATAGCAGCTTAGGAGAGCCTGAAAAAATTACGTTCTGTATCTTTTGAGCTTATGGAAGGACTGATATTCACCCCATTTAATAGGGTTAACAGGGGAAATTCAAATCCAATGCTGTCTGCCTTAGATGATTTATTTAGAAATTGGATTGCCAGTGCTTTTCTATTGTATACAACACATACCTGAATTTTGTTCAAAGTCCCTCAATCCTCATGTAATGGGATTCTGGATGATGTTAGGAGATCTAGATTTTTCTTGGATGTCTACCTTTTTATGCCATATGGTAGTACAGGTAACACATGTCAGTACTCTGTCATTTTGTCATTCACAATTTGAAAAGCGCCTTTGAAAAGCACTCTGACACCTGCCATTGCTATTCACTCCAAGAAAGTGAGTTCAGTCCGTGCCCCAAGGGTCTGATGCACATGGACATTAAAATCTGAGATTACCCCGAGTCTGCTGTGTCTGGCACAAATGTTTGCAACTGAAACCAGTTTTTCAGGTTGGACAGAAGCTTCTATATAAGATTAATGAAATTATATATATATATAGTATTTAAAAGTTCATGTTTGGAGAGTACATTTTGTCTGTTCTAGATCAGCTTTGCTGGCATAGCTTAGCCCTGTAACCTTTAGGAGGAAAAGTAAGAATAACTTCAAAGTCAAGTGTTCACATGTAAAGGAAGAAAAAACATATAATTGTAAGGTTTTATTATGATTTGCTATTGTTATCAAAGTCTGATTTATAACGCTGAGCCATGCAATAAAGAAACTGAGGTCTATTATCAGCATGTAATTTATTTTTTCACTTAATGAGAACTGTGAAATTTTCTGAGTTTACAGATTGTGCTGAAATTCTGCAGTCACTATGATTATAAATGTTTTGAATACCGAGGGCATTTTTCAGGATTTAAACATGCAAGAAAGTTGTAAATTAAATCAAATGGTCCGTAGTGAGGACCTGGGATGAATGGTTTTCTAGCATGCCTAATTTCTCCACGTATTGGTAAAGTAAGCGCTATAAAAGCAGAAGGACTGACTCAGTTATTCACACAGTAGGTTTCATTTTTGTCCACTGGAAAGAGTTTGTCCATCAGGGCCAAAGAGCTGATGCCTTTTCACGTTCCTTGTTGGCTCTGTGTGGTCTGAAGCCCTATTCCAGCTGTGGGACCTGCTGTATTGAAGCACCTTGGAGATGCCGAAGGGGATTGTCCCAGTGGAGATGCCAACTCCCCCTTGAAAGCAAAGCAAAGTGAGGAACTCATGGAGCAATTGTGTTGCCAAAGGGTGGAGGGTTTCCATGGGGAGAGCACCACAGCAGTTCATTATTTAAAAAAGCAACGAAAATAACCAATTTGGCTGCCAACCTCATTGGCCAGACTCTCACATCTGGGTGATGAGGCTGTTGCATTGATGTTGCGGCTATTTCTGTTGAAGAAGGTGGGACTGGGGCAGCTTTGCTCTTCTGGTACCTCCACCGCAGAGGACACAATGCAGGGTGGAGGTGTCATGGTGTCCAAAACTGCTCCCACCAGCCGCTGAGTCATATTCCTGAAGCTTTGATGGAAGACGTGGCATTTTGTGGCACTTTATTGCATGTTTTTCTCTTTAGATGTGGACGTGGAGTAATCTTTGTAGAAGATGGTGATTGATATAGCTTTTTGTGCAAATGTTGTGTTTTGTTAACAGCATACTTGAGGGTGGAAGGCATTAAATGAAGCTGAGACACAACTTAATAAAAATTATTGATAGACCAGGTCAATATGGACCCATTTTTCACATTTCTCTGGATTTGAGTCACTAAAAGAACCATCTTTATTTTGGCATAGTCCCTGCTGCAGACATAGGTTAAGGAAATTGTAGTTTATTTCAGAAAAAGAATATCCCTTCCAAATGCATCTGTATGCTCTTGATGCCATCTTAGTCTCCTGCATGTCTGAGAGCTTAGACTGCATCAACAGCATAAACCAAGTTATTACATTAATCTCGTGAAATCAAAGATTCATGTCTCTGACTCAAGGTTGTGTAAACACTGTTGGCAACAGATAAATTTCAGAGGAAATTCATTTGAATATGTGGGAGGTATTTTTGCTGGAGATGGTTTTTGGTTAGATACGTTAATTCTGCTAAAGGTGGAGTTTATAGATCCTTGCAAAGTATTTTGTGAGGCATATTCTGGAGATATTTTGAGTTCTCTGCAAAGTTTTATAATGTTAATGCTCTATGAAATTTTTTTCTGCATCAGAAACTAAGCTTTTGGGGTTATTAACAGTCATGTATCTGTTCTTGAAAAGCTGGCTGCCAACTGTACTTGATGGAACTTGTGTCACTTCAGATTCCTTCTGTGAATTGCTTCAGTAAATGGTTTATTTCAAGGAGTGGAACCTGAGCTCCAGAACTAGTGTCGCTCTGATTTCAGCTGCAAAAAAGCCACTCCATGCCCTCCTCTATTTGTTGAGAACCAGCTATATCAATAAGCAGTGCTGTTTAAAAATACAACCTCACTTTACCTCTCTCTATTCACCTTTGAGTTGTGCCCTGCTGCCCCCAGGAACACGGGGATTTTTTGGCAGTGAGAGCTTTTTGGGCAGAGAAGAGCATTTGAGAACAGTTGCTCAACCTTCTTCCTTAAAACTGTGTCCTCTGGGGGCTCAGGAGACGGTCTGTCCCACAGAGCAAGTGAGAGGAGCATCCCAACCCCAGGCATAAAATGATAGAATCACAGAATAGTTTGGCTTGGAACAGTTCTTCAAAGGTCATCTAGTCCAAACCCCCTGCCATGAGCATCCCTGTAGAGCACCCAAGAGGTGTTCATGTAGGAGTCCATGAGGACTAACCTGTGACCTGTGAATAGGATATTTATGCCATCTGGGAGCTCCATCAAAAGTGGGCTTTCTTCTTTTTTTTTTTTTCCCCAAGTCTTATGAGGAGCAGCTGAGGGAACTGGGTCTGTTCAGCCTGGAGAACAGGAGCTGAGGGGAGACCTTCTGATCTCTGAACTGCCTGAAAGGAGCTTGGAGCATGGAGGGGGTTGGTCTCTTCTCCCAAGTAACAAGTGATAGGACAAGAGGAAATGGCCTCAAGTTGCACCAGGTGTCATGGTTGAGACGGACAAACGGCAACGAGGGGAGGTTTAGATTGGATATTAGGAAAAAGTTCTTCATGGAAAGGGTTGTTGGGCATTGGAACAGGCTGCTCAGGGCAGTGGTGGAGTCACCATCCTGGAGGGGTTTAAAAGGTGTTTAGATGAAGTTCTTAGGGACATGGTTTAGTGCCAGAGTTGGGTTGTGGTTGGACTCGATGATCCTGAGGGTCTCTTCCAACTGATATGATTCTATGATTCTATGAATTTCTCGGTGCAAAGCCTTAAAAAGTGAGTTTTGACCCCCCTGCAGTTTAAGCAGAGGAAAAGTGGAAGGTTGGTTTGGGACACTCTCCCTACAACAGAAGTTAACTAATTAACATCTCCATTGGAAAAAAAAAAAGAAATCTTTTCCAGAGCTTGCCTGGGATCGCCTCTGCACCACAAATAAAGACCATCTAGTTTGCTTTGCTAAATATTGCCTTTATGTTGCAGAAAATGCTGCAGAAGAGACAGAGTGTGAGGGAGCACAGACCAGATTTTTCTTGGGCCATTCATCATTATGCAGATTTTTTTTTTCCTGGTTTCTTTCCATGGAGCTTCAGTAAAGTTTGTTCTCTGATCTTTATCTTGTTTGTTTACAATCTGCAGTCCAGCTAAACGCAATGTAAAGCATGAAAAGGTATTTGTGGTTGTGTTCTTTCCAAGTGGAAAACAAATATACTGAGGCCAAACAGGGACAGAACCTGCAGGATACACAGTCAAGTGAAGGGAGTCAGCGACTCAGTGGCTGAGGATATTGCAGTATTTACTTACTATGTCCCATACACAGCATGGCTTTTTGTTCTTGTTGTTACTGTTGTAAATGGGGGTCTTTGCGCGGTTCCAGGATAACCAGGCTAGAGTTTACTACGTTATGAAAATTGTATTGAGAGCTGTGTTTTGTAGAGAGGCTGGTGAAAGGATGAAACATGTTCTCTTTCATGTAATAGTGGAAATCAGAATGAAGATATTGGAATTTCTTTGAAGCTTGCGATAGAAGTGGTATTCTTTAGCCGTAGTGATCTGAAAATAGGAGAGGGCAATAATGAGTGTTTAATCCATCATTAAATGGCATTCAGTTCCACATCACGTATGTGCTCTGCCTATAAAGATATATGTTGTTATCAACAGAAAACAGAGCATAGCCACACAGAAACTTCTTCAGAATGATGGTATCTTGTAAGCTGGTTAGTAAAATATATTGCACTTTTCTGCGGTTAAAGAGAATGTGATATAGATGAGCGATGGAGTTTAAGCCTTTGAGGAAACACTCATGAATAATGGTAGGAGACTTTGGAAGCAAATGTTGCTTGACTTATGCAGAATAAACACCTTCTTAAGATGCTGAAAGCAATATAATATACTCCATCAGAAAGCTTTTGCGTAATTACCTGTAGCCACAAGTTACCTGCAAGAATTGTATCTGGTGATACTGTGTTACTCTTGAGATAACTAATCTGCAATTTCTTGAGAATACTTAGACCTTTTTGGGTTCTCCACTGGACTTTGAACTCCGAACCTGCTTAACTTTGGTACAAGTGTGTTGTTCCTTGGTACTTTAATGGTCTGAGATTTATCTGCTGTGTTGTTGCATAAAGAATTAAAGTTGTTGAACAATTCTAAAAGTTACTACTAAGCTTGGAACACTTTTTTTTTAAGCAAAGACACAGTTGTGATTTGGCGTCAATGAATAGTTTTTGTTGACTAATTTGTGTTTGAATTGACAAGAAACTTTAATGACAGACTCAAATACTGAGTTTGTCTTTTCAGGATGCAGCTGTGTATTTTTCCTTTCACCCACTCAGCACTAGATGGAAGATGAAATGCCCTATTCATGAAAAAGTACTTACATGGTACTTATGTACAGATGAGACATGTTTTTCCATCCATTTTAATGCATGTCTCATGGAGAAGGTACCTTCTATGAGTCATCATAAAAAAATTCAGATGACTGTGTTAAGATACTGAAGTTTATGGAGAAAATTTGGTTTGGAGGTGGAGGAAAACCCCTTCTCAGTCACTAAAAATCAAATGAGCAGCTGTTAGCGTGTATGTCACCCTAGAATAGTCACCACAATATCGTGTTTAAAACAATGTTAAGTATCACATGGACCGATTGGCTTCAGAAAGACTGCTTATTTATGAAGCGTGAAGGTATATCAAATGAATCCTAGTAGATATCATTTGTTTGCATTATTGCATGCAAAAACATTTTACCATACCATGAGATAAACAGGCACTAAGGGCATTACACTACTCATATTCTATTTATTCCATATAATGTTATTCATCCCTCAAAAGCAGCATTAAATTAGCAGCTGATCCCTCACAACCCACAAGATTTAGCAGTTCACACTGTGTACCCCTTGCAAAGTGGCAATAAGTATTAGATTTCAGATGGTGGGAAAAATATGTTTCTCACTTTAAATCGACTTGAGGTAGCAGCTGCTAAAATCAAGTAAAATCAAATGTGTATAAAGAACAAGATGGTAATGAGAGTAACATAACTGTGAATGCCCACTATTTTGCTGTGTGCCGAGGCTTAAAATGCTTGGCAGGACTGTTGGAAATAGTCTCAGAACATTTTTCTCCCACGTGCCAGTTCTGGACCAGTAATCAATGCAAGAGACAAAGACCCTTGTTTAAAATAACTCTTCATCACTGAAGGATATTTTTTCCTGCAAATTCAACTGCACTGCACTAGCTCTCCATCTCTCCCTCAAATAAGAGTCAGCTGGCACTCTGAATGGCAAGATCTATTTTTCTTCAGCACAACGAGGCTCTGCTGTTCGTCTCACCCAGCCTTAGAGGTGTGGATGGCAGATGCCTAAATCTCAGGCAGTCACTCGAACTTTATGGTGCAGCCAACACAGAGAAATTTGCTGTCCAAGAGTGATTTCCCCATGTTCAGACAAGGTGATGAAAATGAGCATGCTGTCCTCACCAAACCAAGCTTTGCATGAAGGGAAACCCCCTATCTCTATCGAGCAAGTTGCTCCAGAAGAGCTATTTGAGTAAATTACAGCAATATCTGTCCAGAGGCTTCAACAATGAAGCCCGAAAATAAAGCAGGATGGGCAGCTGTCAGGAGGAAATGCATAATGAAAAATAGCCTGCATTTGATAAGCGAACCCTGTCAATACTAGACTGATTCTTTGCCTCTGGAGTTTTCTGAAGATAAGCACTTATTTATTTTTGATTGCAGCCTGACTGCAGGCCATATGGGAGCTGTCTTTAGATATGATATTTTTTCCCACCTGCCCACCTCCAAACCCCCTGGATTTGTTTGATAAAAATATCTGGAGTGGAAATGCTTCATAATGGATTCAGCCTTCATGCTTTGTGTTTCCCCGTTGTGTTAGTACTTAGAATAGGAATTTGGCTGATTCGTGGGATGATAGTGTGATTTATTCCTTGAAAGAACATATAGGTAAGAATTTCTATTATCGTGAAGTACTGTGACATTCTATGTTAGGAAAGAAACCTCAATAGCTGTTGGATCTTATTAAAAATGGAATAAAAACATTTGTGGCAAACCAGCCTTATCACATCCACTCTCTGCACCTGAAGTTCTATTTCAGGTGATCCCTTTACCTTTACACTGAGCTCTTTGGTTATTTTCTTTTTTTTCCATGTAACAAAATAAATATGGCAAATTCAACCTGAAGAATTCTCACTGAATAAGTGATTTATTGTTCTATGCACGTCTTTATCTTATTCTTGATATTATGTGTCTTTCTGCAGATCTAAGAAAATACACTTTTTCTTAGCAAGGAGTTAAAGTTAAATCCCATTAGCATCAGTATTTCCTGTGTTCTGGCTTGCAGTGATTCGATCATTTTAATGAGGGACTGACTGGGTTTTTTTTTTCTGTTACAGATGGGATTTCTGATTGTATTCTGAATACCAGAGCTTTTAAATCTAGCTCCAGATTTTTGGGATAGGAATCTGTGAGCCCCACAGGATGGATCCGTTGGTTTATCTCTGTTTTCATGGAAAGACCTCAAGGACTATGTACGATATATTGGGAGGTTGCTTGCAGCTACCATGAGAATTAAAGAAATAAAATTAATAAACTTTGACCATGTATAATGCTTTTTGAACCTGGCTTAAAATGGCTTTTCTGTGAGAAAATGTAAAGACAGTTTTTTCTATAGTGTGCAATTTTTTCGTGTTCAATATCAATCTGTCAGGGTTTCTGTAGCACAACGCTATGTGAGATGAACAGAAACCCAGTGAAGTGAAAAGATGAGTTGCTGGAGATGTTGCACATCATCGGAAGCAAGTTTTGATCAGGAGTTGAGAAGTGTGTCCTGTAGGCAAAACTCTGCTTTGAGAATCCTTCTAAATACATGAGAACAGAATTTTGATTCCCGTTTGGACAAGAGGAAGGGTTTAAATACATTGACATGAGCTCTGACCTGATGCAGGGTGAGGGATTCACAGTGCTTGGGACGTGTGAAGTTACAGGTCAGGCGGCTTTTTTATTTTATTTGTTTATTTTTTCCAGGGCTTTTGGACCCGTTTTTCAGGAGAAATCATCACAGTGCTGATGCCCCCAATCCCTACACTCTCTGAAAACCTTCAGTATAAATCTTGCACAGGAATAGCTTTTGGAAAAGAACCTTGTGTGGATCTGAGGCAGATGTTAGTGCAGAGGAATTGTTGGCACAGTCTCGCAGTCTCGTCCCTACCTTAAGTGTGGAAGAACCTGTTGGTTACCTTTGAAACCTGTATGGTAGTTTAGATCTAATTGGAAGACTATGACATAGTTTGGAGTTTATCAGTAGGCTGGCTGGCTTTGGTTCTGTTTTATTTTGCTGTCTAGACTTTTTATTCTGCAAGTCACCCAAAAATAAGTGATGGATCTGGTTCTAGAATGATTTAAATCAGTTGAAATACAAAGGAAAAACAAACAGAAGTGGTTAACATTTTTGATGATATTTTCCTCCCCAAAAATCAGTTTAAGTCAAAAATAGGTAATAGCAAGCTTAATTATTATTTTCACATTTTCAAGGCAAGTCAAATGATAACGCATCCAAGAATGTGGATGTAGCACCTCAGGAGCACAAGCAGCTGGACTTTGATAATTCCCAGGAACCTGCACAAAACATCAGAGGTAACAACAGGTTTCTGGGGAAAGGCAGGTCGATGCTGTGGCTGATCCAGGACACCCTCCTGCTCACCTTCCCACACCCCCTCTTCTTCCTCGCTTCCAATAATCTGTTTATTCAGGCAGTGTTTATACCCTACTTGAGTGGTGATTCAAGCTCAGTAACTATTTCCTGAGCATTGCAGCACAAATAATAAGCGTGGGTCCTTACTTGATTGAAATGACTGCTTTTATACACTGATTTTAGGGGAGTTTGCTGATTTTTTTTTTGCACATGGAGGGTGTCATTTGTTCTATTCTCACATTTTCTTTGGAAGTTTATTGATGAGGAAGAAGCAGAGAGTGTTTGGATTAGATCTTGAGAGAGAAACCAGCTGGGTTGTGGAATAAGCCTCAGTTGTTATTTAGGCGGGAATGCTGATTCAGTGGTGATTCAGGAGGTTTTCTTTGGCATTAAAAGGCTTTAGAACTGGGTCCTTTAAATAATATTTTACACTGGAACAAGTGTTCAGCAGTTGTTCAACAAGTTGAATGTATAATCATGGGTTATGACCATACAGTCTAGTTTTTAAAATGTGATTGCTTTTCAAATGATTGCATTAAAAATGTTTGTAGTGGGTTTACATAATTCTTGGGAGTTGTATTTGTTGATTTATTTTTCTTTAATTAGTTTTCTTAAGCAAATAGAGGAGCTTTACATAACTTTGGTCTGCAGGAGTTTGCTGAGCTTTGTAATGAGTCCTGTGGCTTTTCAAAACCACTGCAATAGCACCTTTTATTTCTATTTTTTAGTAGTTTCTGGGTTTTTTTTGCAAGGAGGTTGCAGAGGTCAGCGATTCATGGTGCTCATTTTATTGACATGTCTTCTTTCTGGGAGCTTGTTCCTTTCTCTGCTGTAAATAGATGTGAGTTCAGGCAAAGTTTACTTCCAAAAATGTTAACTTGAGGAGCCAAATGTGTGCGATGAGCAGGACAGAGAAAACCTATGATTATTATTCCTCTCCTTTCCTGAGCTTTATTTTTTAAGGTCAGGTTTTTACTACTTGTACTGTTTATTTATTAAAACAGTACAACCTGTCCACTATCAGGATGAACTTCCTCACACCCTACAAATACTTCACTACACTTGTACAAATACTTTAGCTTGTTCTGAAGAAACCATGTCTGGGAGCAAAGTCATTGTGCCCCTCAGCCTGATACAATCCTTATCCCTTCCAGTAAGGTCGGTAGCTAAAAAATATCTATAAAGGTGAAGTTTTGCAGGTTTTTATTTGTCCAGAGGTCATAAACATATCTTACACAGGCCGAGGAATTGCTTTGTGGAGGGAGAAAGCTGGTCCCCACTGCCATGGGCCATGTTGCAATAGGAGGAAAGGGAGAGGAATTATGTGGTTGCGCTGCACTGCTACTAAATATCGTTGGTTTTTTTGTTTGTTTTTTTTTCATATGAAAATATAATGAAGGTTTTACTCAGCTGGCCTTGCTCTGCCCTTTCATGTTTCCTTTTCTCTTTATGAGTCATGGAAAGTTCATTATGGGACAGCTGTAGGCAGCGTTTCACTTTGAGACCTGCATGTTTTTGTGGCTCATGTCACATCCCTGTTCTTCACAGGAACTCTTGAGGGTGAACTGTTACTAAAGGGAGGTTCATTCTGGAGTGTTTGTGGAGGGCGTGGGGTCAGCTCGGCTCTGAGATTTCCAAAAAACACCAGCAGTGCAAACTGAGAACTTGAATTAAACAAATCTCCCTGATTTGACTGGGAAGGATTTAGGCAGTGAGAATATCTCTCCAGATTAGAAACTATAGATAAAACAACATAGTTGTTGCTCAAAGAATGGCGTTAGATATCATCATTAAATTAGGAGCCATGTGCTCCTTCAGAAGTTACTAACCAGATCACATCCAGCAGTATTATCTTTTTTTTCTAAAGATGCTTATCCATATTTCTATAGCATCTGTAGCTTTAATTTAAGAAAGAAGGATAGCCTGCTGCAGAGGACATGTTCCACACGTCTGCTTTGGATGATGCTTCAGCAGAAGTACCTTCTTGTGGTGCAACTGCTTCCCATCACATATAGAAGTTACACACATCACAGCAGTTGAAAGTCTTCCCATAACAAGTAAGCAACAGAGCAAGAACCTCAAGTGCTCTTGTGTATCCACATGTTAACAGCTCTAGTTTTATACTTTTGCTGAAAAGCAATTAGATTCCTTGGAAAAAAGCCCATTTCTCTCAGCTCTAATAAGCACATCAACATACATATCCTTGGTGTGGTGCCTGACATGAGTAGCAATAGGAAAACAGACAGAAAGAAGAAAATGTGTTTTGTGAGACCCTTGTCCGTGGGAGCTGTAGCTGAGGGGCACAATTTGGCTGAGTTTCATCCCATCTCACCTGAGATTTGGTGATTTTCTACCTTGTCCTACAGATCCATATTTTCAGGCTGTGATCTGCCCAATGGGACAATCGTAGCTCAGATGTTCAACTGGCACAGATATATCTGTCCCTCTTTCCTGCCCCAGCCATGGCTGGTAATAAATGCTCAGTGAAAGAGCATAAGAACAGGTATTAATAGATTTCTCCCACTCCCAACCCTTTCTACCTCCTGGGAATTGAGGAGACCATTAATAGATTTATTTTCCATTAATTGTCTAATGCCTTTCAACTGCATTCATACTTTTGGCCCCAATGAGTTCCACATTTTAATTAAATTGCGTGAACAGAGGAAACCAAGTGCTGTAGTTCCACTGACATCAAACAGAGAAACAGCTACACATCAAGCTGAGAAATGTGTTACTGGGGGACTTGAAGTGTGTTTATAATAGGTTAACAGCTTGCCACTCTTTCATGTGCTGCTAGGAAAAGCTGGATATGATTAAAAGTAACAAGGCTAGTATAAAATTTAGCCTTAAGAATACTAGCAAAAGTTTGTTTTACCTTTATTTTAAAGAATTAAGAAAAAACAAAAGCACATTAAATATTAAGGCTGGTGACCTGAAAAATAGACAGTACACTTAGATGTCCAGAAGATGTGTGTGCATGTAAAATCTCTTCCATCTGTTTTATCTTATTCATAGAGGAGGAGAATTTTAGTTATATGACTGAGCATATGAAAATAATTTCTTTTTATAGCTATTTTGATTACAGTCTTCCCTTATAATCCTTTAAGAGAAAGGGGAGGAATTTTATGAAATATTTATTTAAAAGAAATAGAATTTCAAATATTTTCTATACCATGGACAAAAAATATGTGAATGATGAAAAATCTTGCATGATTTATTTTTGGAGGAATTTCTCTCTTTACCCTATTTAGCTTCCCATATGGCAATGAGAATGACATGGTAGATCCTGCATTTTCTGTGGTTTCTTGTAAGGCTCTAATAGGCAGCTGTTTGCTTTTCTGGTACCTCGGGTGTTACCTGCCATCCTGCAGCCTGTGCACCCAACAGGTCCTCTTCTAATATAAAGAAATATTTGTACAGGTAAATTAGCAGAAGAAAATTCTTGCCTGTTTGCTATTAAGTTCTCTGTTGCATATAAAAAAAATCGTTGGCTTGAATCTGCTTCGATTTGAAACAGTGGTGCAGGTCTCCTTGGGTTCCACAGGAGTATATTGAAATCAAAAGTAGCTATTCATTTTTTCCCCATTCCACTGTGTGTCATCTCTTATATCCATGTTTCCTACTTGTGAAGATCCACATTTTTGTGAGGAGGATTGCTTTTGGCCAAGGAGCTTGAAAAGGTTTGTGCTGATTTCTGTTTTATGGTTAGAGCTGGTCTACACTTATGTACAACAGACAAATACTGTATAGACGTGATAATAAATAATTCACCATTCATTTCAACAGGAGGCAATTACATGCTACATTATTCAACAATACACAAAGACATTGCTTGATGTGTAAAGAGAGTAATATTCTGCCAGTGAACTGACAGCAGCTTTACAGCTAAAATATAAAAAGTTATAAATGGTTTATTACCAACTCAAATCTCATAAACTTTATTCTGTCTGCAATTCACATCCTTCTGCCTTCTCTATTGAAGTACAGAAAAGGTGAAGTATATCTGTGGTTATGACTCCTGGAATTGTTGAATGGAAGAAACAAACAAACAAAAAGATATTGCAGATGTCTTTATTTTGAGGAAAATGAGAGCTGTGTATGCTGGGAGAGATCCCGGCCTTCTGGTGGGCATCCTTCATTGCCTGGTAAAAGGTTGGGGAACTAACTTTTATTGAAAATATCTTGGTAAAGAGAAAGGAGAGGCCATAGGGAACTATATCCTGACTTTTGTGTGTTTATTACAGCTGGGTTTTTTTATTTCATGAACATGACAGTGGAAAATCATGTAAAAAGGCATGTCTGCAACTAGCAGCTATTTAAAAAAAATCTACTTCTCTATTAGCTGAGTAGTATGTCACATTGCCCTGTGGTAGGTCATCAAACTGATAATCTAATTAAGCAGCCTGTTATAGTGCATACCCAGAGGTTGGCAGAGTTATGTCAAACCAAGACCAAAGTTTGACATAAATACTTTTAAACAACCCACAAGTTTTCTCGCTTCCACCCTTCTAATGCTCTTCATCATCCTACTGGGACAGGGGGGCAGTGAGTGAGTGGCTGTGTGGGTCTGAGCTGCTAGGCAAGGTTAAACCACAGAAATTCTGGTATTTTCGTGTTTAACAAGTACAGAACTGAATTATTTGTTACAGGACAGAAATAGGTATATCTGCCAGAAGTCCATACAATCAACATTGTTACAATTAAAAAACTACCTACTGTTTCTGAGATGTTTTGAAAAGAAATTATAATGTAACGTTATGAAAGTACTTATGTAGATATTTATTCTCAATTTCTGTGGTGCATTGTACCAGAACTGACTTAAAAAGCTAAATATTGTTCTGTGAAAGAATTATTAGCTTCAAAAATGTTTTAACTTCATTTTCAAATTAATGTTTTGAGTGAAAAATTCAACTCAGAAGACTATTTGGAACCTGCTTTCAACTGAGAACTTCGAGAAAGAATTTAAAGTCACTTTTTGGCTGTATAAATCATGGTGTTGAAGTTTTTAAAGGAGGGTGGCATATACCCTGTGCTTCAGCCCCTGGTTTCTGTGTAGATGTGTAGACCTTAATGGGACCCATGAGTGCTCAAGTCCATGCCCATGGTGGCTGCTTTGTAGCAAGGGGATATCTGCTCCCATGGGTTCTGCATGACTCTTCCATACCAAAGTGCATACCATGAAGAAGATCTGCTGGATCCAGGGTCTTGCCTAAAAGTTGCAGTGCTGATTGTACTTTTCATTTAAATAACACATCTTGCCATTTTTAGTGAGTATGAAGTTTTCAAAATGTATTTGGCTAATAGTGCTGAAAGCATCTTAGTGGCTTTGCAGTGTGTCACAGGTGGTTAATCTCATCCCAGAATCATTTGGTCCAGAAACCAGAGATACTGTAATGAGCCTTTGCTTGTGTCTATTATTTAATCCCTTCAATTTGCTGAATATTTTACTTTTGCCATTTGATTTTTTTTTTGGCTTTTCGTCTTATGCGCTTGAAAGGAACTTGTTATTGTCCTCTTAACTAGGGTTCTACCCACTTCAGGGCAGTTAATTTAAGCTTCCCATGCACAGATAGAGGGAGAACATTTAAACCTGTGTTACTGGACACTGTCCACAAATGCTTCCAGATTTAAAGAGCAGATTAAGATCTGTTAGGCTAGTGAGCAGTGGAGGAAAGTTGTGTAATGTTACCTGTGGTAGCAGCTGTTCATTGCTGTGAGCAGATGGGTGACTGACAGGAAAGGGCATCTCACTGTGAACTGGAAGCCAAATATTTCCTGGTTTTAATATTGTGAATGGCATAATTAATATACTGGGCAAATAGAAGGCATCCTTCAAACAGAGTTGCGAAATTATGTGTGGTACATTGTACTTTGATATGGCTTTGAATGAGGGTAAATGTATATATGATGTTCAATGTTCTGTGTGTTTCTATATATATGTTTTTGTTTCTTTAGGTTGTGCAATGAAATGCTTTGAAACCACCTCTGGGAAGATGAAGCTTCCAGTAGCCGTGGTCTGTTTTGGAATCCACGTGTTTTAAGAATACCTTGGAATTTCTACCCATATTTGCCTTTCCAGCGTAAATCGGTGGACAATGAGTTATTTTTATTTTTTGCATATTTTCATGCTACGTAACAATTTTTCGTTCTTCTCATTTTGTTCAATGGGAAAAACTTGAGCGAGTTCTCTAGCTGTTTCTTACTTCGCCACATTCCTCTTACTGAGCCAAATTCTTGGAAACCGCGTCCACAGTACATCTATTTTTGTGTGTATGTGTGTGTGTAGTTTTTTCTTTTTTCTTTATATGGCATATGTCACTTTTTGAGTGCTTTTAACTATTCTGGTTTGAACCTGTCATTTTGCATTCCTTAGTAGCCACAGAATCACTCAAGGAATTAAGTAACTTCAGATTTACAGAAGATGACTCATAAGCTTCAGGAACATTTTTATGGCTGTGCTTGGCTCACTAATGCAAGAGTATAACAGTAGTAATATGAGGTATTGCATTAACTGTTGCATACATCTATTGCCAAATGACTTGCACAGGCAGTGTTTCAGATGCCGTGGACCTCGCCATAATAACCAGAAGTGTCCTGTTTGCAAAGGAAAAAGTAAGATCCCTTTGTACACCGACAGCAAGCAGATGAAGTTGCTCGCGGTTCTGGAAGTGAGGACTGATCACAGTGAAAGCTGGAATGGATTTTTCTGCTTGAGGAAGGGGAAGCTATGCAGCTTAATATTTGGGTTGATTATAATGACTCTAGTGATGGCATCTTACATACTGACTGGAGCCAAGCATGGCTTGTTGTTAATACCATCTCCCTTCCATTACGGAGCTTTTACTAGCAATCCAAGCTTAATGGACAATGAAAGCCTTAGTGACATGAAAGACCATTACCAGCCTTCTAAAATGAATATTTCATACGTAAAGGATTATCCAAGCATTAAATTAATTATTGACACTATTACTTCGAAGATAGAGTTTATAACGAGACAACGCCCTGATTTAGAAGAGCTGAGGAAACAAGAGCCACATGTAAGTATGAATTAAAGTGTGTCTGAAACTGCTATGTGCTTGCTTATTTCAAGACTTTTGGGTCAATTTTTTACTGAGATAAAAAGATATGCAACTGCTCAGATGCTCATATGATGATTTACACCATCTAGAACCTGATTTACACCATCTGAAAAGCTGATATTGTAGATCATGCCCTTCTGAGTCATGGGTAAAACAGATGAGTTATATAAATGGTCTTGACACCCAAAACAAAAAAAAAAAATCAGCCAGTATTCTGATAGCTGTACAATCTCATTGAATTTTTACCTTGTCTCATGCAAAATTATTCTAACTTAGATTTGCCAGTCATCTTAAATGCTAAATAGGAAAGGAGCCTTTCTAATAACTGATTAGCAGTGTGCCTCCTTGAAAATCCAGTCATTGCAAACCTTGGATTTCAGAGTTAAGAACTGGAAATTAATTTGGTTTGAGTATTACATGTTTGACTTAAAAAATTGATCCTTGCAGGGGAGTTGGGGGTTTACTGAGGTCCTTCCTGGTCTTAAAATCAAAGAATTTCTAAATGCATTTCTCTTCCAGTCCAACTGTGTGTGCAGGATTTGGTTCCAGTGTCATCAGAAGAAATAAGTTAGGTCAGCTTCGTAGTTAAAAAAAAAAATAAAGGGTTAAAAATGGCCACATGGTGTTTCTGTTGTGTTCTCTTGCTGTGCTAAGCTAGAAAACTATAACTGTCAGTTTTTTGCTGCCTTGACTGAAATTGTTGTTCTTTATGTTGCAGATGTTTTCAGTAATTCCTAACAAATTCCTTCCAAATAGCAAGAATCCTTGTTGGTATGAAGAGTACAGAGGAAACACAACCACAGATCCTTATGCAACAAACTCCTATGCACTGTATTCAAAGCGCTTTCGAACCATATTTGATTACCTCAGGAAGGTATTTTGGAACCACTTGTACCATTATAAGGACAAACACTATCGCCTGCGCTGTCTCCCCCATTTCTACATCATTGGCCAACCCAAGTGTGGGACGACGGACCTGTATGACCGGCTCAGGCTACACCCCGACGTTCGGTTCTCAGCGATCAAAGAGCCACACTGGTGGACAAGAAAGCGATTTGGTGAGTTAACATGTTCAGACAAATTGTCCCTATTAAACTTTGACATTTCTTGTATATACGTGGGATGCTATTTATGGATTTGCTCCATATTAGATTATCTTGAAACTACTGGAGTGAATAGTTTCGAAGAACGCAGGTGATGGATACTCAATAGGTTTCAGCCTGCTTTTGTTTAACGGTGTTTTGGGTTGAACTTTTCAAGATGATGCACATTTCATTTGGTTTATTTGGAGTGGTTTGGAAAATCTAGGAAAAATAATAAAAACAGTAGATAAAACCAATCCTGTGAATTTGTAAAAGCAGGAAGAGGAACTACTAGGTTGTGATGGGTGATTTAAAGAATAGCAGTGATAGATTCGTATTGTAAATTCTGTAATGCCTTTCTTACATGAATAAATGATGGGTCAGGATTTGAAATGCAGGGTGCTTCAATTCGATAAATACAGCTGTGCTTTGTGGTGGGAGCTTCGTTAGTGTTACAGCTCCAGGCAAGCACTGAACAGCAGAGATGCTCTGCATGAGAAAGCGCTCTCAGGCTCAGGAACCTTCACGTATTTTCAATGCTTTATTCCGGGGTGACATCCGTATTTCATGAAGTGACCCTTTGCCTCTGAAGGCAGCCTTGAACAGCTGAGGTTATGGCCTGCTGGAGCAAGACGCATCCAGCCCTTGTGATTGCGCCTTCAAAGGGTGTCTGGGGGCCAAGCGCGTCGTTTTATCCAACTGAAGTGTTTATGTCCTCCTTGTTCTCTCTTCCCTGGGTGCCAAGGAAGGTCAGTCTTGTGGTTAGAGACTAGATGAGATGCAGAAGATCCAATTTCAATTTCTGACTCCACTGTGTACTCGGTGCTTTCTTCTTCAATGCAGATGTATGTGTATTCCACCCCAGTTCTGGATTTTCCAACTGCTGGGTCTAGCTGTTAAGTGCTGGTGTGCCTCCCTTTGTGTGACTTTGGTATCAAAGATCACAGGCTTTCCAGTGATATTTCTGTTTCCAAGAGGAAGATATGGGTTATTTTACAGTGACATTACCTTCACTTCTTCCAATTTGCTGTTGCTTTACTGCAGACACTGCCTTTGGAACAAGGGAAAATCTAGCACTGTAGGGTAAATTGTTTGATGAGGACTTTGCATCACTGCTTTTCTAAGCTTCCTTGAAATGGGAAACTATCTCTTCTAATGAACTGCCATGGCTACAGATGGGACAGACACTTTCTGAGGGACCGGGACACCTGCAGTGCTGCTTCTGTTCTTTATTTTAGGGTCATACCTTCAATTCTTTCTTTCTTCTCCATGTGGTATTACCGTTTCCATCTACCTTCCCCGTGCCCTGGAGCCCAGAAGAACCTCTGAATTCCTGCAGATGGGGGCTTTGATCCTCACTGCTCGGTGAGGAAGAAGGCTCAGCCACAGATCTGGGATTTCTTATTTCTCATGGAGAAATGCTTTTGTTGTGTTCTTAGAATTTGTATTTTCTTCCTTTGCAAATGCCTTAAGAAAGTGGGTAAAATTAGTATTTTAGATATTTTATAAATGTTTGTCATAATCTAAGGGTTAAAGCAATATGATTAAAATACAGTTTGGCTTTTGAGATAATTTGGTCCAGTTTAGGAGCACTCTTAGGAGGTACCAGTGTGAACGGGGGAGCTGAGCTGGTTACAAAGTCACACAAGAGAAGCATGGTGGTGCGCCCTGAAGCCCAACCAGAAGTCCCTCGTTCATCACAGTCAGCGGCTGACTGAAGACAAATGAGAAGAATTACCTCCTGACCTGAAGGTGAAAAGTCAGATCAGTGAAGAAAAGAGATTTTAGACTTGGACGCCTTCCAGTGTGAATGCCGTGCTGCTCGTGTCTGGGTGTGTAGATGCAAGGACTGTCTGCAAAACCATCTGTGGAAGATCGTGTCTTCCATGAGAATGCTGTCAGTAAAGGCTGAACCAAATGGATAGGTTAAACTAAAATCCTTTACACTGAATAGTTCTCTACACCTACTTTAGCCCCAACATAAATGTCTGGAATTAATGTTGGAGGAAGTAGTGTATCCAACCTCACCAAAGCAAGACCGGACTCACTAAAGCTCAGAACTGGACATACCAAACAGGCAGAAGAGTGTATGAAATCAGACCTGGGTGCATATAACTTGAGAACAAGGATGTATTTCTGTCTCTGTGCTGATATTCACAGACCCTCCACTGGCATGGTGTTGTGGGGACCAAGTGCAGATCCTTGAAGAGAACTTCCTTTGCATAATGAGAATTTTGGAAATTATTTTGTAAAGCTCAAAAATGAGGAAAGCTTGCTGAGTTTGGGATCTCATGGGAGGGAGAGATGGCCTTCCGATTGTCTTAGGCTGTCTGTCCTTGAGAGTGAAAGATTAAGTTTTTCTCCTGGTGGCTCAGTTCTTTAATTCTGCCTCAACAGTGCATTAGCTAACGGTTGCTGGTTTTTGTTTGTTTGTTAATTTTTTAAGAGAGAGAAAAAACCCTCATAAAACAAATATGGCAAATAGACTCAAATAGATTAACAAGTGAAACTGAAATAGCTCGCTTCATAAGCCAGCTACTTGGTATGTCTCTCATGCTCCTGGCTATTAACTTGGTTTAGTTTGTAGCACTTATCTGGAGAAGAAAGTCTCTTTATTCTATGGCATTCTCTGATTCAGTGGATTTTTATCAGACTGACTAATTTCAGCTGAAGCTAAACAGCCATCCTGGGGAGGCCCCATTTTGCAAATCACAGCTTTTCTATTCTGATGGGATGGTTGATGATCCACAGGACTTTGTCCCAGTTTGACTGTCTCTTTCCTGGCTCTTATCCACAATCTTCGTTCCCATGAATGAGGTGGAAACAAAGCAAGGTACCACCATGCTTGTACCTTTTTTGCACCTTAAAACAACTCAAAAATCACTGCTGAGCTCCTAAAGGGGAAAATCAGAGGGAATGGACAAAGGAACTCCCTTGCTGAGATTTCCTCTCACGTAATTAATAATTATTGGCCTTGCCAGAACAAGAAAGGGAGATCTGAGAGGTCCTGCTCTAATCTCTGAGCTTTGCTCCTACTCTGTTGTCTCCCCAATACTGTCCTTGACCTCTGCTCACATGAGAAAGTCTCTTGTGGTATGGTAAGGAGCAAGAAAGCAAAGACAGACATGAGGATCATGTGTAGAAAGTGGAGAACTGAGACTAGAGTAGGAAAGAAGAGTAGGAAAAGGAGGATAAAAATCACAGTTGTGGCTTAAGGTGCTGGGAAATGCAGGGAGAAGGCGATACTGAACACACCCTGGAGTGTAGGGAAGGAGAAGAGAAAAACAAGATGCTATCGTGCAGCTTAGTTTTCATTTTGCAAAATACAAAAACATGAATGATTTACCAGTTTTTTTGATTTTGTTAAGTGCATGTTGATTTGCATATTTGGCATCAGAGCCTGTTCTCAATCTCAATACAGTAAATCTAGTGGGAGTCCTGTCTCACTTCAGTTTATATTGGTGCAAGTGAAAGCAGTATCTGGTCTTTTGTATATTCATTCCAAAAGCTAAATTTAGAAGAAAATAAATGCAAGCTATACATGCAGGAACTGTAAATGGAACATATGAGATATTTCCTATCACTTTGAATTTATGGCTTAATTGTATAGTGTCTTGGACCTCAGCTACTTCATTATTGGCACTTTTATCTGAGCATTACACTTCATCGGTTCAATTTTGTGCTGACGTTGGCTGGCTCAGTGCCAGTCATCTCAATGAAGCCGTCTTGGTTTACACCAGAGTTCATCTTGCCCTGCTATTATTATTATTATTATTATTATTATTATTATTATTATTATTACTATTATTATTTTAACTTCTCTCTTTTCACTGTTTTCAGGAATCATTCGTCTGAGGGATGGATTTCATGATCGCTACCCAGTGGAAGATTACCTTGATCTGTTTGACTTAGCAGCACATCAGATTCAGGGAGTGTTGCAGAGCGAAGCAGCGAAAGAGCGTGGCAAGACCAACAACATCATAATTGGTACAGCAAATCCAACCTCTGATAAATGTCTCTGGGTTGTCAGATTTCATAGCTAGAGCATAAGAGGGATGTGTCCCCACATGTGAATGGTTCACAGCTCAGAGCCCCTGATGTTGGTTTTCTCTGGTGTGTGTGGAAATGCAGAAGTTCTTGCCTTTTCCTGGAAGGTGGTTACTTGCTTCATTAAAAAGTTGTGATCATCTTTAGAAAATGCATGACCAAGCAGTGAATGTCTGATGAACATCAGCGTTTAATTAAATCTTTTTTTAAAAGAGGAGTGAGAATGGCATCGGTAACTCCTTCCAACGTTGTTTTATTTCGTTTTCTTTACGAGGGGTTTGCCTGTAGTGATGAGATTCGAGCTTCAGGTTCAAGTGCTGTATCAGTGTGTCTGGGATAACATGCTAATTATGGTATTACAACATACAATGGGTGCTGTAGAAATCCTGTACCTGACCAGAGACAGTTTCCATGACAGTGACAGCTCCAAGCGGCTCTTCTGTAGCTCCAACATAAGATACATGTAGGAAGGACCACCAATTTTTGTGTCATCATCCCTGTGGTGGACTGAAATAAAAATGATTAAACCCCTGAGCTTCTTTGTTAAGAGCAAAGATAATCTCAGTTTCAAGAGCAGGAATATACAGAGACAAGTTAAAACTATTTTGCATATTATTTCTGTTCAGGGGTGGAACCTAGAAGAGCAGAACAGGATGCTATTTGAAGATAATCTTACAGTTTCAGTTGATACTAAAATACCTGGAGAGCATTAAAATGGTTTAGAAATGCTGTTCTATTGTACCTTCTGGAGGTCCATGGTTAAGACTGGGCTCTAGGGAGCCATCCCTGGATTTCTTTATATGACACACAGTGGTCAATCCACTGTGCTCATCCACTGTGGTCCATGGTGCCATTGGTTTACAGTGCCCATGAGGAACATTAGCAGAAGTTTCTAAGTTCTACTTTTGCTGTCTGCTGACACAAAGAAACTGAAGGGAAGAGAGTTTTATCCTGTCTTACTCTGTCACCTCAAAGTTTCCCAGGGAAATCAGACACATTCCATGGTAATACTAGTTGTGCAAGAGACAGTTCCCGGTTGAAAAGAGGCTTTTCAAGATGCCCTGAAGTTGTTATTCTAGTGACAAGATTTTTGCTGTCTGCCCTCAGAATAATTTTTTGCCTCATTCTAACAAAAAAATTGGACCTATTGTTGGCTTGATGAAATGTTGACGTTGTCTTACGGTGTTTAAACCAGACACTTGGCTATAGTCACATTTGTTCAGTACTTCCTCAGCCTCCATTTAAGCGTATCATTTGCTTTATTAAATATTCAACCTTGAGGAAAATTTGCAGGATGGGGCCTTAAGAAATGTTGCCATCAAGGACATCTGCAGATTTTCCTTCTACTTCCTGTCCTTTCATGAGTGAAGTGCTTATACTAATTAAATACACTAATCTAATTGGCAGTGTACATCTTTGATTACTTACCTCCTGTTACAGCCTTTTCTAGAGTTCACTTTGTGTTTCATTTTTCCTGTAGTCTCATTTCTTGTTTCATTAAGGTTCTGTTCGCTTTTATTATTAAGTTTACAGGAAAAGTCCTGAATGATTATACTCATGAAGTCAGTCTTTTATTATCTTGGTAAAAAAAAAAAAAAACAACAACAAAAAACCAAACTAAATCAAACAAAAAACCAAGCTAGCTTGTCTAAAATGAATCTGCATGAATATCAGGTTTGCCTAGAATCCTGCATTTTCTTATTTCAGATAACTAGAAAGAAAAATCAAATTAAAACAATAAACATTTCTTTACTTAATCATATTACATTATTTTGAAAAGCTAAGCTCATCTGGATATTGAATTTAGTGGGTAATAATTGCATTTTCCCCAAAAAAACCCAATATCTCCTTAGAGATGAACCAAAGAGAGAGGACAGCGCTGATTTAGCCTGAGGCATTCTGAGCGGGACTTGTATATTTGTGATCATTAATATGATAAATTCAGAGGAATGCCTTATGAAAACACAGTATGATGTTCATCCATTAATGACTGAATGAAGAGGTTATATATCCAATCTTTAGGCAATTTAGTAAATCATATGTTCTTTAAGTCTATAAGAAAAAAAAATATATTTTTGGTTGCGCTGCAACAATTTGACATAATTACTATAGCAATGATTAATTTATCTCATGTTTAGTATGGCTTGTTCTCTTTGCAGATACTAAATCTGTATTATAAATCAGAAAGGAACATTGTCAAATTGTCAGGAGTATTTTTGGCTGTTTCAGAAATTTAAAAGAGTCAGTAGAGAGGAGAATGTTTTTGTTTCTGTTTTTTGTGTCCCACCTGCCTGATTCTTGACAGTCACCCTGTTTTGAGAAGATTTGCTTTCTTAAGCCCAGCCTATCTTGGTCTGATTGCATTAGAGCAGCACCTTGAGTAACAGTTGATGCTCTAGCACAATCTGGTCGTGTGCCTGTGATCTTCCCTTGCTTATGCGCTACCAGCAGATTTTTGATGGTGGCAGCTGATTCAGCTAAAACAACTTACGTGATGTTAAGAGAATCTGCCCATTGATTTTACTTAGTTCAGATAGCACACGTGTCAGCAGATGCTCTTAGGTTTAGTCACTATATGTGAGCTAATTGGAATAAGTCCAACAGAGCATGAAGTATGATCAGAGGTCTACGGAGCAGAGAAATATGAAAAAAGATCAGAATATCTATTCTATGGAGGAGTAGATGGCTTGATGAAGTTATAAACTTTGGCATGATTTAGGCAAACATGTTTGAGGGAGTAGTTAAGCCTGGCTTTTCCTGTCCTGGAGATGTAGCAGTGACTTTCCAAGGTCGCTCACATCCCTGGAGTGCACGATTCTGTAAATCCGTGTGTGCAAAGTGCTCGCACCCATTTGCATTAAACTGTCTTCTGATAGCACAGGAATAGCTGAAGGATGCTTTTGTGGTCCAGCTCTCTCAGCTCTTGTCCTATATTTAGTCTTTTGTGTTTCTGCTTCACCCAGTGTGGGAGCTGGGCTAATTGAGTTTTAATTGACAAGTCAAAGCCCACTGATGATTAGGCAGAGCTTTGGCTAATTAATTTAGAATGGAAAAGCAGAGCTGTCATGAACACCCAGTTTTAGCCAATGGACCCCATCTCCTCCTTCTGAAAAGAGGCAAAATAAACATGACAGAAGATTAATGTGTTTTCTAACAACTCCCAGACTTTAATAATGAATCACATTATGTTAAGCTGAAGTTGGGAGCCAGTTCCTTTTTCATGTTGTGCTTTGGCCATCTTTTAAAATCTTTATTGGACTTTCCCAGGAGAGAAAAAAAAAAAAGGAAATGTGCAAGTCTATAAGCCTACAACATTATTACTTCTTCATCTCATTCTTCTTGATTTGAAAAACCTCATTATCAAGAATTAGCTCTCATTAGACTGTCAAAGAGTGGAAATTTCCAAAAAGCTGCTGTGTATGTTTTATTAAACAGTAGTGTGCCACATAAATGCCAGTATTACTTAAGAAGATGGGGAAGATTACACAATTCAAAACATTGTATCAGATCATTTATTTAGCAGCTGAAGCATCATATACCTCGTTCTGGCAGAGTCATTGCTGATTGTGTTTCTCCCTGTTGTGTTACATCCAGAGTAAGCTTCTTCAGGAACTAAGGATAACAGAATCTGGCATTTAACAAAATGTGTTATTTATTCTATAGACCTTTTGTCTACTCATTATTAAATAGTTATATTTCACTTAATCTGCATGAATAATTGCAGTTATATAAGAAAGCTCTGATAATGGATAATTCTCAAAATGGGATATTTCAAACAGCAGTGACACAAGTCAGCGCGTCAGTGCATAGTTTTAACATTGCACTTATTTAAAAATATTTCCTATTTCTATTTCCCATTTATATTTATATATTTCCAATTTATTTTTCCCATTTATATTCAAAGTTTCCCATTTTTAAAATATTTCCCATTTTCCGCTTTATGTTCTAAACACTATTGATCTGCCAGAGTGGTGCTTTCCACTCTTTTTCTTTAGTTTGTGTCAAGTTGTACAATTTGTTAACAAGTCACTTCTCTTAAGATCAGAAACATTAAACCCAACCCTTGGGAGCACAGTAGATCTTCGGCCGTGACCAGCTCCTGCCTCCTTGCTGGAGGGTGGAATAAAACCCCAAGCAGCCCATTCTAGCCCAGATCAAATATATTTGCATGTGTTAACCACTAAAAGGAAGCAGTGTGATTAGTGGACAGTAGTATTTCAGGTGGAATTACATAAAACCAGGCTGCATCTCTACATTCACAAAGGTACAAGGCGGTGCAACTGCTCTGGCTCTGGGAAGCATTAGACAGATCAATTTGCAAGAACCAAGCTATGCTGAAATTAATAGCGTCAATTTTTATCAGTCTACCAGGTTCAAAATTCAGCCAATGCAAAGAACGAAATGAGTTACTAGAAGAGATGTTTTTGATTTCCAGGAGAGGCCAGCGCCTCGACGATGTGGGACAACAACGCTTGGATTTTCTTTTATGACAACAGTACTGAAGGAGAACCTCCCTTCTTAATCCAGGATTTTATCCATGCCTTCCAACCGAATGCCAAACTTATCATCATGCTCAGAGACCCCGTTGAAAGGTAAGCAAGGATCACATTGCTAAAGTACACCAGAAAATATTCTTACTAGAATAATTTTTATTTGCTCGTGCTCTCTTGGATGCAGAAAAATGTGCACGTGGTATTTGACAGAGTTACTTGGTTTCTGATGAGAGCTGCCAACGGGTTTTATTCTGTGTATTTTGGCATAAGTCATTATGATAGTGTTTTAAAGAGGGGCATGTGAGCGTAAATGCCACAGTGAGTGCCATGCGTGAACACCTGAGCTACTCTGAAAAAAAGAATTTATACCTTGCCAAATGCAATATAACTTCATTACCTGAGCTGATATGCCCTGGTTCTCAGCAGGGCTCACTCGATGGAGTATGGCACTGCATTTACAGGTCTCAGCATAAGTGCTCCTGTGAAATGCTTCATTTCACATTGAATAGTAAGGTTTGCGTCTTCAAGAGGCACACTGTTCAAAATGATTAAAAGATTGCAACTAGCTCCAGAGACAGCAAGTGATACAAACTTTTTTTAAGCTTAAAAACATGCGGTTGCAACACTCATAGAAAGCCGCACTAGGCAATTTGAGCTTGCACAGCCGACAGCTGCTTGGGAGCTCATCCTTGGTCTTCCTGACTTTGTTTGCAATGAGAGGGCTGTTCTTGAATGGTTCTCTGTTGTGTTAGCCAGGAATACCCTTCTTTCTACTTGCATTTCATTTTTTCTCTCCAGTTTTCCTTCGGATTTCTAGGGCATTTGTTTCCACTGTGTCTTCTGAAGGTGGATGATGAGGAGGGTAATGGGGAGAGTGGAGGAGATGGAGGCAGAGTCCAAAAGGGCTGAGAGTGCTTCCATCTCCTGTGTCAGAAAATACAGCTCTCAACTTTTAACAGCATGTCCTGACCTCAGGATTTAACAGATGGTAATTTTATTCGAGAGAGATGGCTGAAGTGGCTTCCTCATGTAAATTAACTACAAATTCCCTGATTGCTTCAACCACCCTCTGTAACATGGGTGTAGCTCTTTGCCAGCTTTAGTAAGAGCAAGACAAAAAGTCAGCCTCATCTCCCTGACTGTATTTATGATAAATTGGTTTATTTTTGTTTACGTTTCCCTATGCCCTTGTTGCTGATCACTCATCTGAACTGCTGGAGCAAAAGCAGTAGGGGCAGCCAGGGTGGAACCATCAGTGATGCAGTTGCTGGGAAGATGTAGGTGCTGCACAGGGTCTTGGTCCATCCCCTAATGGGGAATATCTGGAGGACAGCAGGTTTGTGATGCTGGGTGTCAGGACAAGAGGAAATGGCCTCAAGTTGCACCAGTGGAGGTTTAGATTGGATATTGGGAAACATTTATTCACAGAAAGTGTTGTCGGGCATTGGAACAGGCTGCTCAGGACAGTGGTGGAGTCACCATCCCTGGAGGGGTTGAACAGATGCGTAGATGAGGCTCTTAGGGACATAGGTTACGCTAGATTTAGGTTATGGTTGGACTCTATGATTCTATGATTCATAACAGTGTCATTATTTCATTGTAATGGATGGTGATTGAGGGTAATGACTTCAAGTAGCCGGAACAGCTAAAATCCTGACTGGCAAAGGTTTTATTTCTGGGCAGATGTCCCCAGAATTAAAAACAGATGGAAAGAAATATAGAAAAATCTCGACTGCCCTGTGGAGTGAGAACTTGCCTTCGAGAACATGGTTTTCCTTAAGATGTCAGCATGTCTTTAAAATAATGGGTTTATTTTAATGGATGATTAGAAATACTAAGCAGTCATATTAAACTTTTAAATGAATCTGCAGATGGGCCTCTGCTGTCCATGATACCTGCTGGCTGATTTTTTTCCCCCAGCAAGAAGCTTTTTCACCTTCTCTGTCAGGAGTGTTGCCACCCATGGGACAAGCTGGGCAAACTTGAGTCCTGTTGATGTATTAATACACATTTTTCTGCACAGAGGAGATACTGTTGTATGCCTAACTTAGTTGAAGTTGGATGGATTTTTGTCCCTTAGCTTTTCCCAAGGTCATCCTCATACCCTGCACTGATGGGTTGGCTTTTTGGTGGGTCTTCATTGTTTCATAGGGGAATTAAAATCCTGTTCTTGCAGAGCACTAACATAAATAATGTGCAGAGGGGCTATTCCTGTGCTTAAGTGCTTTGCTGGATTAGGGCCTAAACTTCCTAAATTAAATGATGAATTTTTAAGTACCTGTGGAAATCTAGGGAAGTTGAAAAAATAAATAAAGTGCAATACAAAAGGTTACTGCAGCAATAAAATGAGACCCAAATAAATTTACTTTTTTTTTAGGGCATTTCTTAGAAACCTGTCTCTTTTTGAAAGAGGCTGAAAGGTAGCTAGAATTTCTGGAATGCTGTTGAGAAGTGGATGCTATGGAGGCATAACATTTGTGCTGCAAACACACCCAGGGATGTGACATCTCAGGTGTTAAAAAACTGCCTCCAAAATATGGCAGTTCTGGTCATAATTTGTAAACACAAATATGAAAGAAAGTTAAAATGTGTTCAGTGGATGATTTGCAATCTAATACTTATGCCATGTCAGAGCATTTCCTTTGTCTCTTTGGATCATGTTTATCTTCAAAAAGTTTAATCAAAGTTTCAGGGATTAAGGCTAAAATAGATATTTTATTGCCTGTGGGTTTTGGGTTGTTTTCACAGCATCACCCCTCAAAAGGACTTGAATTTAGATTTTTTTTTTTTTTTTAATTTTTTGGTTTTTAGTTATATTAAAACTTGTGCTAAAAAATGTGCAATGAGGGGATCCTCCTCTAACTTTGAGAAATTCCCATTGCTGGATTGTTTCTACCCATGGCAGTGTGGAGCACCAAATATAGAGGGGTACCAATGTCAGCTCAGACCAGTGCTACTGCTCATAGGTAACACAAATTTGAAGACTATAAATTTGAAAAACTTGCCTTCAGGAGAAAATATTGGCTCACACAATTACTAGGGTCAGGTTCTCAAGGGATGCTGACATTGAAAGTGGGGATGATGCCTAACAAATCCCTGGGGTGGATGTTACTCTGAGCCAAACCCCATCAAAATGAATATAAAATGTGTTGCTGTCAGTGGGGTGACGTTACACACATGTACCCTTTCTGATTGCCATTGTCATGTAAATACAGTTTTCATTTCCTCTGCCTTTTACTCACACGCATCCCATTTGCAGACTGTACTCTGATTACCTGTACTTTGCAAGTGCTAATAAATCCGTGGAAGATTTTCATGAAAAAGTGGCAGAATCCCTGCAGCTGTTCGAAAATTGCATGCTGGATTACTCCCTGAGAGCCTGTGTCTACAACAACACCCTGAACAACGCCATGCCCGTACGTATTTCCAAGAATATTTTGATTCCTTGCTTCTTTAATGGTACGTTGTGTCAAGGTTATTAAAATACCGAAGCACTGTGCCAAGCAGCATCGAGAAATAAAACTTTCTCCCTTTTCATTTGTGAAGCGGATGGCATAAATATATATGTAAGCATGTAAAAGCTGATGTACTGGCTCAGCTGTCTCCTCAGTCTGTTCCCTGATGAATGCCAACAGTAATAATACAGTTTTTCTATTGTGCAAGCATATGGAGAGCACATTTAGTGAAGATTACAGTTTAATGTGTAAGCTTTTTACAGACCTTTCCCAAAAAGTAGCTCTGGCAAGGATTGTTGTGGTACAAAATTGCTTCAGAATCAGAATAAATTATGTATTCTTTCGCAAGAAAAGGCTACCAGTAACTAGATAAAACCTTTTTTTAAAAAAAAAAGATAAGCATTACAGGCTCAGTATTCCAAAAATTCATATTTTAGTGTAGAACTGACTTCAAAATTTGCTTGGAGTGGGGGAGAAAAAAGCCTTTGCAAAATAATATGGAGGAGATTGACTTGAAGTATCATGTCTGACCTGTTTGCCATTCAATCCTATTTTATTTGCTCAGGCTGGGAAGGACTTAGAGGGAATACATCCCTCCTTTGTCTTGGGGGTGAAGTGCCTTCTCTGTTTGATAAAATAACCATAAAGGAGTGTATTGCACAGGCCTGAGCACCACAGCAGCAGGACAAACAGGACATTCCTCTTATGTTCCTTGGCAGGTAGGACTGGAGCTGCTGGTCTTTGGTGGTGGCCTCCAGGACCTCCACAGACACCAGTCATGGTACCTTCCAACCATCTGCTTGTATAAACACTTTTTTTTTCCAGTGTGGGGAGAGAAAAGCAGAGAGGGAACCAGAAGGAAATATTTTTCCTCTTATCTTCATCCTCAGGGTGCAGAACTGATCTTCCTTTGTTGTCTTAGGCAGCCCTCTGAAGAAGTTATTTTGGAAAGGAATGGAGGATGCCTCGTTCCAGGGAGCCACAAGCAGGTGTTCATAAATAAACACAAATGCTAACTGTGCTCCTCAATGGGCTTTTTTAGCTGCTTCTTCAACCAAGTTATGTCTGTTTTATGCATGGTTTGCTATATATATTGAAAAAGTAAGGAATCTTTCCCCTGGCAAGCTCATCAGATTGTTAATTGTGCAACTACGACAGATGAATTTTGTTTTGCTATTTGTTAATATATTCCTCAAATGAGAGACTTGTCATAGACATTGCCACTGCTGAGAGATGCTAACCTGTAAAGAAAGAGGCAGCTTATCCTCACTTAGAATTAGTGAAGAGCTTATTACCAAGAGTAAACCAAGCTAAGCCGGGGTGATCAAAGTGCAGATATGGATATTACAGAGCGGAGAATGACTTGGGAAACCCTACTGATGCCTTTGATGTACAACGGGAGGCACTAGAGCTTTGTGGAAGGAGACAATCTGGTTCAGAAGAACAAGGATGAAAAACAAGTCAGTACCACACACTATATAGGGAATAAAATCTTGCTGATCCCAGGAAAAATGAAAATTATGGGGATATAGTAGTTAAAATTCCTCTTTCTGGTGGAAAGCTTTAAAAAAGATTCTAAGCCTATGTGGGAAAGCATTGTCATCCCAAACTATACCATGTAGCTGATGTTTTCCTTTTGCTAATCCCCATCTCCCAGGAGCAAGAAAAGCAAAACCCATCACTGGGCCACCTGTTGCCCCAGTGTTCAGTGAAGTTAGGCTGATGTTTCAATCAAATAAGATGTTTAAAATCCTTGTGTAGCACATATATAAAGATGTCTGCTAAATATGGAGGCTTATTGTTATAAGACATACATCAGAATGATAATTCAGATAATAATGACTTAGCAATAATTTAAAATAGGCCTCTTTTTACTGGAAATTAGGTATTGAAGTGAAAGAGGCTATTGTTATCTGACTTCATTGTTCCTGCGGTAATGCGACTTGAAGATGTTAAGTCTCTTTTATGAAAGATGCTTATGACTTGGGATTCATGTTTCTCTCCTCTGAGCCTGAAGGGATTTAGAAAAATATTTATAAGCACAGTTGGAGGTTGGACTTTTAAGAACACCAGACTACTCTTTTTATGTTTCAACTTGTTATGTAAAATTGAGGAGGGAAGAAAAAGAGAGATTAGGTCAGGACAGGCTGAAAAACTGCCTTTTCACATCTTTGGTCTAACACAACCTGGCACGCTCGGTGCATACTCAGACATTGCACCATTAACACTGTCTAGCAGCCACTGCTACTGCAGCTTAGATCTAAACCTAATTATTGCAATCAGAGGATAAAGCAAATACACCCGAATCTAATTCTTGCCACTGAATCGGAATATTTGTACTACTCACAGCAGTGTGATCTGGTGCAGCTGATAATTAAGGTGAAATAAATAGATTAAGGGTCTGGTGAAGGACTAAGCATCTTTCCTTCCCCTGCTGTTCATTCAGGGGCTGGAAGCCCTCAGTGTCTCCATGAAGGATGGGTCATCCCAAGGACGGAGGACCATGGAGACAAGGTAGCTGAGCATCCTTCTGCATTTGGTTGTCTCTGTGCTTTTACACAGACCTGTGGCTAATGCAGCAAGTGCACAGCCAAGCCCTTAGTAAAGTGACATCTCTAACAAGTAGAAAAGCCATCTGCAAATATTCCCTTCAGCTGCACTGAAAACAAGAGGAAGATTAAAAAAAAGTTCAGATACTGCCTTTCTATGCTTCCTCAATAACATGTGTTTGGGATTTTTGCCAAGGAAATAGAGGTGAGTGTTGGTTTCTTACTGCTAGAAATGTTGCAAGGTGAATTAAATCCTTCTTTTTGTTGTTGTACTTACAGGTAAGGTTACAGGTTGGCCTCTATGTTGTGTATCTTTTGGACTGGCTGACAGTTTTTGACAAAGATCAGATACTCGTTCTTCGCTTGGAAGATCACGCATCAAATGTGAAATACACCATGCACATGGTGTTCCAGTTTCTGGATCTGGGTAGGTGCCTTCTGCCTGTTTTAAGAGAAGTGCAAAAAAATCATTGTTATCCCACTCCTAGGTAATTTTTTGCTTTATAAAGAGACAAAACAGAAGCATGGGAGTCTGTCTTGAAGGATGCATTGATCTTGTTGCCCAGATTCCCAAATTCCCATAGGAAGGCTGGTGTTAGAAGATCTTAATAAGACTATTCAGAATCTAGGGCTACATCCCAGCACAGGGAAGCCAGTCTTGCTTCTGAAGGCAGTCAGGGCTTGTTTGTCATGGGCTTACAGAGGCGCAAGACCTGTCCAGTGCAATTTAAACAACTTTCAGTGTTACCGCAGTGTGTGTGCTCTTGCCAACATGCACCAATCCAGTCTCTAAATCTGAGTATGATGAAAGATTGCAATTGTAGCTGGGGAGAAGGGGGAAACTGTTTTTGCTATGTTGATTAAGACATCTGTTGCTAATCCTTGGAGAAACGCTGGCAGACAAAATGTTGCCCAATGTTGATTTGACAGTAGCAAGAGGATAGAAATGTGGCTGCAAAATAGTCTGGCTGGTCCAAACACTGGTGTAGACGATGAGAAAGTTTGAATGCGGCAGATTGAGCAGATGAAGAGCTTGGCATCTTCTTCCTGGATATGGTTTACACTGGAAAAGTCTGTGGGTTTTTATCCTGCTGAAGCACATTGTCAAGGGCTGAGGCTTATTCTTGGCATAGGGGCATCACTATACCTGTGTTACCACTTTAATCCTGCTGATAAGCTCAAAAACAGACAAAAAAAGGGGCTCATGTGAATGAAGGTGTTAGGCAACTCATCATAAATGAAATAACAATCTAAAATAATTGCAACTACAAAATGGACAGGGAGTTGTATTCAATGTCATAGCTGTTTTCTGAAAACAATCTTTTTTCCTTTAGAAATGATTTATGCTGCTTGTTGTAGACATGATTAATTCATGCGAAAGGAAAAAGTATTATTTCCATATTTACTAACAGTGATTTATTTTACTAATCTAAGCTTGTATTCAACATTCTGAAACATCATCTCTGCTAACACAAATGCCATTTGTCTTCTCTTGGCAGACCTTGTGAGTTAGTAATTTGTCTTCTTTAGCATGGGCATTTTTTGTGACATATTTTAAGATAATATTCTATTTATCCATAGGACCTCTAAGTGAGAAGCAAGAAGCTCTGATTACAAAGAGTCCCGCATCAAACACTAGACGACCCGAAGACAGAAGTCTCGGACCTATGCTACCAACAACAAAGGCAATTTTAAGAGATTTCTATAGGCCTTTTAATACAAAACTGGCACAAGTTCTTTTTGATGATGCTTTTTTATGGAAGAGGACATAATATGTAAATTTAGTGCCACAAATAACAGTGCTTAAAGAAGTTTTTATTTTTTTAAATTCTATTTTTGTGCGTGGACATTTACATTTTTGCCATTCCAAAGAGAAGCCGATTGATGAGCTGAGACTCTCACCTTCAGTCAGCACACGTCATGACACTTATACCACATTTTCCTTGTGAGAATGTAAAGCATCTTGCTTGTCAGTTTATTGCAACTTCTTTTACCCCGGCAAAAGAGGAAAGTGGAAAAGCATCAGTATGAAGATGATATCTTACACTCTCCAAGGGGATATTGAAGTTTAGCCTTCTCTAAGATGCTACAACACAGAATTAGCATCAGTTTCTACAGTTATGCTTATAATCTCATTTTCAATATATGATATTCATTCATTTTTTCAAACTATCAATGTAATTTAGTCATTAAAGTTTTTAATTGAATTCAACCTAAAGTTTTGTTTCTTTTTGTCTGCATATTCACAAATAGCCTTCACTCACACTAAGGTTTTTATGTTTCCTTAATTCTGAAACAAAAATAAAGGATAATTGCATTTGCATAAATTTCCAAGTCTAATTTATATCTTCAAGATAAACGGACTTTCCTAGCCATGGTTTTGTAAAAGAAAACTTTATATTCCAGGTAAGAATGAATGCTGAAATCTAAATAACCGGCCACATTCAATGTTCAGCATAACAAATCCATTGTCTGTGGTATTATGTTCATATAAATAGAAATCATCTGTTCATATCACTCACATATTTTCCCCGGAAACCTTTAGTGGGCTTGGTGTAAAGTCCATTACTGGCAATGGAGAACTTTGATGGTGTTTTCTGTTTGGTCCTACACAATTACTCTCCTCCATTCCAAAGAAATACGCATTTAAAAAATATTATTAAATCATGTTATTAAATGTATATATGGACAGGGTGTACAGTAGATTGCATCCTCATAGAAAGTGTACATTAACTAATGAATCAGTCGCACATTATTTGTTGCCCTCTTCAGGAAATATGCCTACATCTAGTTTAAAAAGTTGAGATACGGAAACTCAAGGGAAAAAAAAATAGATATGAAGAAACATTGGACTATCTGAAAGTTTTTATTTGACTAAAATGGCCAGATTCCTATATAAATGTGCAATAATTCCTTCTTTGGTTGCAAACACACCTGGTTAGGGTTGCTGTCAGCCACAGCCTGCAGCCTTGGTGAGGGTGGAACTGGTCAGCAGAGTCTGCCTAAGCAAGAGAGGTTTTTAAGAGACAAATGCAGATGCTTCCTGTTGATAATTTCCTTTCAAAGGTTTTAAAGGATTTAGTCTCCTGTTTGGAAAGCCTAAAACAAGTAATTTAGGGAAGCAGTTCTAGACAACCAGAATGGATTAGTTCTAGTTCAGAAATGCTTACAGACCAAAAATAGAGACCTGAGAACAGACTATTTTACCAGTATATTGAAAAGCATCACAGCAGCATGAATCAGAAAATCAGAATGAATTCACTGCTTACAAACGTAGATTTTTTCAGTCAACAATTTAGTTACTCTTAAGATTTCTGCCAGTTGTGCCCTGAGTTAGACTCACCACTCTGTGATCAGGATAACTCTGTACAGAATATTTGCTAACCTGATCTGCCAAGGTCAAATATTAATATTTCCATTTAGTTGCCACCTACCACCGTGATCTGATGATATTACATTCATAGCTTTTAGGGCTGGTAAGATATCTGTCATTATTATTCAGCATGAATGCTAATTCCATTAACAAATCACATGCCTAGTTTGTACCACACTGATGTATGGAGCTGAACTCTTAATATCTGCCAGCAGACCTGTTGGGGAAATTCTTTCTGTTCTTTGCCTGTGTATATAAACTAAATCAAAATAATGTTTCATCATCAAAATTTTTGCTTTAGGTTGAATCGGACTAGAGTTGGACCAAGGGTTGGACTCGATGATCTCTGAGGTCTTTTCCAACCCAGTCGATTCTGTGATTCTGTGAATCCCCCCCACCACACTGCTAGATCAAGGTCTCTCCTAGTTCCACTTCACAGGAAAGAGAAAGGTTGAAGGCTTCCTATATCAAGGCGGACAGTGGTGACCAAGGTGCCCAAGTGTGGAGGAGCTCAACAGAAGCAGGTGTTAACTGAATGTTAGCATGTGTGTAGCTCAGTAACACATGGGAAAGGGGCTGTAGCAGCAGATGATCTGTTAGGAGCCTGTGGTCCTTCCAAAAGTGAAGTCTCCAATGAGGCTGCTTTCACGTCTTCATCTTTTTCATGAGCTCCATAATATGATCTCTTGATTTAACGCATTGCAACTCAATACTGTTGGGTTCGGGCATGACTAAATATCAAAAAGCAGCAAATTATCTGTCAAGAGGGCAACTTGGATGTAACGATGTTGCTCTCTAGTCCAGACTGTAAAAACAGTATTGATCTGGTGAGTCAGAATAAAATAAAATAGCATTGGTTTTCTTGAGGGATGTGATGATGCTGGGTGTCAGATCCCTCTTCGCCATCCACAGAGCAGACAGTGAACCACAACCATTTGGTGGCTTCACTGAAATGTCACAGCAAATCTCTACCCAGGATAAGGCTCCCCCAAATTCTTCCAGTTCCCTTTACCTTTCTCTTGAGAATTCTAGCCATGAAAGAATTCAATATTATTATCATCATCCACTGTAGCACTGAGCTGACCTACACCCCCAGAACAGTAACTTGCTAAGAAATTGAACTTAAAGACAATATATTTTCGAGTTTGGCAAAACGTAGCAGTAGCTCTTTGCAAAGACCTCAGAAAATGTGTCTCATACTGGTTTTTTTTTACTCTTATCTCTGCTGAACAAAAGTAATCAGGTAAAGATGCAATTTCCCTGAGCGCAAAGACACTGAGGAAATGGTCGTTTCCAAATGTTCTCTCTGCTACTGCAGAAGAATGTGAAATGTGTTTTCTGTAAGACCTCGCGTGTTTGGGCCAAGCATCCTGGAAGCAGCACAGTAAAAACAAAGGATCTACTGCTAAAAAAAACAGGCACTGGTTTACATGGAAAATGATACGCTGTTATCTGTTGAGCCCAGTGCACAGGCTTGTGTGCCTCAGCTTAATAAACTGAAGATAAACAGTGAAGTTGTCACAGTTCTCAATAGATCTTTCTGCCAAGAAATTAATCCATCTTCCAACTAAGCCAAATGCTCTTTTATTTAAGATAAGGCACAACAGTGTCACAAAAAAAAAAAAGTTACTCGTGCTAGATACCCATAACACAGGCATGTAAAATGATGCATTTCAGAAGCAGCTGTGTTTTCTAACAAAAATGCTTGTGTTGCAGTACCATCTTGTGGTCAACACGGGCAATACTGTGTGCTGTGGACAGGGATGCATTTTCGTTTTCTACACTGAAAAAAAGTAGAGGCAGGTGCAAAAAGAAAAAGTATTTTCCACTTCTTTTCAAATGGCTGGAGGAATAAAATTTCCAGTGGATCCCAGGAGCTGGGAGAAGTGCTGGCTCCGCACAGCCCAAGCATCATAGAATCATACAGGTTGGAAAAGACCTTTAAGACCTACAAGTCCAACCATAAACATAACACTGCGAGGTCCACCACTAAACCATGTCCCTAAGAACCTCATCTATGCATATTTTAAACCCCTCCAGGGATGGTGACTCCACCACTGCCCTGGGCAGCCTGTTCCAATGCCCAACAGTCCTTTGCAGGAAGAAATTTTTCCTGCTATCCAATCCAAACCTCTCCTGGTGCAACTTGAGGCCACTTCCTCCTGTCCTATCACTTGCTACCTGGAAAAAGACACTTGACACCCTCCTTGCTACAACCTCATCCTTGCAGTCCCTCCTGGGGAGCTGCTGCATGGTCCTGCATGTGCTTCAGTTTCCCCACAGGGATTTGCCAGCACCACTGCAGATCATCATGCAACACATGCCTCTGCGCTTCGGGAATTTTTGGGGTCAGGTTATTGTAGCAGTACTTCTAGTTATTAATAAGCAATCAGCTCAGAACAGCTTCCAAACTGTTGTCAGCCCTGCCAAGGGCTTTGATCCCACATCTGTCTGTACTGTCTCTCTGCTCACAGCAGGGGAAAGATGTCACAAGTGGTTGAGGCCAGGGAGGTGCTCACCTCCACCAATTCCACAAGTGTCCTGCTGGGGACCCCAGCTTTTGTCACAGCTTCTGTGAAAACTGTCAGCACTCTGCACTGCCTCAATCAATAGAAAGGCCCTTAAAATGATTGCCAGCATGGCAGGGGCTTAATGGATTGCCCAGCTGAAAGCTGACGTTGAAAATATTAAGCCTGCTGTGTATGTATTAAGCCACAATTAACAGAAAATAAGGTCTGGAAGAGACACAAATAGTAATCAATGTATCAGATTTCAGAGGAAGGACACGCTTTCCGTCCCTTGCCCTTGTAATTTCTGACTGTCAGTTTTCTCGGTGAAAAAGTTGCATATTCGAGCAGATGTAGATATGATGGAGTCTCTGGGCTGGCAGGGGCTGCTCACACCCCCAGCTGCGCCAGGGCAGGGGGGCACTGGGGATGCTGGGATCCATCTGCCTTCTCTGGTTATCATCACCCACCAAATGCACTTCTCTCTGATGATGGCTAAGGAAGAGGGGTAAGATTTGTGTGCACATCTGTATCACCATTTTGAGTCCTCTGGTCCTCACAGAGGTGAGAAGTCATAGAATCACAGAGGTGAGAATCATAGAATCATTTTGGTTGTAAGAGACCCGCAAGATCATTGAGTCCAACCATTAACCTAACTCTGACACAAAACCATGTTCCTGAGAACATCATCTCCATATCTGTTCACCCTCTCCAGGGATGGTGACTCCACCACTGCCCTGGGCAGCCTGTTCCAATGCCCAACAACTCTTTCCATGAAGAAATTTTTCCCAATATCCAATCTAAATCTCCGCTGGCACAACATGAGGCCGTTTCATCTCATCCTATTACTTGTTACTCAGGAGAAGAGACTGACACCCTCCATGCTCCATCCTCCTTTGAAGCAGTTCCAGAGAGTGAGAAGGTCTCCCTTCAGCTCCTGTTCTCCAGGCTAAACAACCCCAGTCCCAAGCTCATGATGTGACTGCTTTATTATCCTCAATCTCTGGAAAAACAAGCACTAACCTGGCTCCATAGGTCCAGAAGAGCTGTGTCCTTCATCTGCAGTTCAAATCTCTAGCCCAGCAACAGGATCCCACAAGCTGCAACGCTGCTTGTTCCCTGACTCCCCACCCACTCACTCACTCACTTTAAGTTACGAGTCACAGGTGTGGAAGATCTAGGGGAAAAATGCTGCAAATACAACTCTAACAGCTTTAAAATTCCTGTTTAATTACTGACATAGCTGCAGTAACAATTTACTGCCTGGTAGTGCACTGCAAAGCTGCTGCAGAGGATGTCTTCCCCAAGAAAAACATGGGCAAGCATTGTCATTTGCCATCAAAGCGGGGGCAGATTAATTAAGATTTATTTCCTCAGTCTGGGTATGTCTCACATACTTACGAAATGATCTTTTCCTCTACTAATGAATGGGAATGAGAAAAGCGAAGGGTTGTGCTGGTACTCAGAACATTGCAGTGGAAGAACAAACCCAGCCTGAGGGCAGCTCCCAAAACTTTATTGATTTCAGGCTACAGAGGCCTAAGCCACAGATTATTTACAATTAGCATAGGGTCTAGCTTTTGACGAAGATAAAACTAATGCATCCTCATTAAGGAATATTTTGGGTTTTCCAGAGACCAAAGATTTAGGACTATTTGCATCACACATATAGCAAGACATCCTTCACCAGTGGCTGCTCCCAGTTTAGCCAAACAAGCGGAGCCTATTTACCCAGTGAAGTTTTTGAAAAAAGAGATTGTTGAAAAAAGATAATTGCATTTAAAACTTCAATGTTTAATTTTCTTGGTTAATAGACTTGTTGAACACATCCGTAAGTCAGACAAGTGCACAATATAATGCAGATCATTACCAGCTTTTCTGTCTTCCCAGCTTGGCCACCATGGTGACACATGGCATGTCTATATTTATTTATTTTACTCTGGACCTGAATTGACTTCATTTAAGTGCCTGTTGCTTTCTTGGCTCTTCTATGAGAAGACCTATTACAGGCTACACACACACAGTTCTATTAAATGGCATTAATGCAGAAATACACTCAGATATCCAGCCATGCTACCTGAGGTCTGGAAGAAGCCAGACCTGGGTGGCCCCAATTACCTGGGTGGTTAATTGGGTATACACTTGCTAATTTCTCCTCTAAGATGTTGAAGTCAGAGATAGAAAGGAATAAAAACTGATGTCCTTGATACAAGCAGGGCCTCCGGGGCTGTGCAGCCTTACAGCTGAGCAAGGAGGCAAAGGCTGCAATACAACAGCTACAGAAAGGGATAGAGGAGGGGAAAAATAAAGAAAACCTGCAGTTGAGTCAAATGAAATCCTGGGGTGGTGAGACAAATCGATTGGGCAAAATTGCATGGAGGAAAGTAAACCCAAGCAAGGTAACAAAAAAAATAAATAGAAGAAATCAGACAGAGAGAGATGTACGGCTGTCAGATGAAAAGATGGATTATTTTTGACCACTTGAAAAGGTTACAAAAGGAAAATAATGATATAACCTGGGTAAGCTGTGTTGGCTTGTCTGGAAAGGTATCAGCTGAGCCCATTGCAGCCTTGGGTTTTGTTGTGTGTTGCACTGGGAAGGTCATCCTGAGAGTCAGGAGGGATGGGGACTGGATCTGCAGAACTGTGGGTTTGTCACCTCCCTCTGCCTGGGTCATAGAACAGAGTCCAATGCTTCATTTGCACTTGGGAAGGAGCAAACTCTGTTAAAGGGAATAGAAAAATTATTGAAGGAGATGGACTAAAATAAGAACAGGAGCGACTTGCCTGGATTAAGAGTTTAAAAAAGAGGTTAAATGCTCAATTTATAGCTAAGAGGAAAGGGCTGGCATTAGAGTTCTCAGGTGTCCCTGCCTGCGGGCTCTGTATGGGAGGACGCATCCGAGGGCAGGACTTCGGGCCAGAAGCTCTGTGACAGACAGCAAAACTATAATACGGCTTTTATTTTAGGCCCTGTTTGTTGGAAACCATGCTGACGATGTTGCTGACGGAGGCCATGTGGGGCAGGAGCAGAGAGGTGGGGAGCAGCACAGCGCTTGCCCAAACCCAGCTGCCTGCAGCATGTTTGCACTTTGTCACACCATCCCCTCCAGCTGCAGCTTTGAGGGATCACCGGGTATGTATTTTCCAGGGGTGTGAGACCAACAAGAAATGAGGTGTGATTAGGATGCCACAAGAGGGCAGGGCATCTCTGGAAATTCAGCTGCAGCCGGTCGGTCGATGTGCAATGGCCAGACCCAGCTCCGCTGCTCTGCAGCATTGCATTACCACGGAGAAGGACACTTGGGAGGTGGCAAGAGAAGGAGGGACATGTCTGTTGGTGACTGCAGCCAGGTGGGCAAAGCCTGCTGCCCTGGCTCGCAGCCTTACAAGAGGTCTGCTCACAAAAAGCTTTCATTAAAGATTTCCTCAGAATTGCAGAGTGGTGGAGTGAAAGCGGTTCTTGTGCTACATAACACAAACATGTATATAACTCAACGTAACTCAAACATAACTCAATATAAGCAACATATATAACTCCTAGAGGAGCCACAGAAATACTCAGAGGGCTGGAACAGCTCTGCTGTGAGGACAGGCTGAGTGAGTTGGGGTGTTCAGCCTGGAGAAGGGTCTGGGGAGACCTTATTGTGGCCTGTCTGTACTTAAAAGGGGCTGATAATAAAGATGGGGACAGACATTTTAGCAGGGCCTGTTGCGATAGGACAAGGGGTGATGGTTTTAAACTAAAGGAGGGAGATTCGGGCTGGACATGAGGAAGAAATTGTTGCCCCTGAGGGTGGTGAGAGCCTGGCCCAGGTTGGCCAGAGAGGTGGTGGATGAACCATCCCTGGAGACATCCCAGGCCAGGCTGGACGGGGCTCTGAGCACCCTGAGCTGCTGAAGATGTCCCTGCTCATGGCAGGGGTGGCACAGGATGAGCTGGAAAGGTCCTGCCAGCCCAAAGTATTCCATGATTCTATAACTAAATATAACTCAACATAACACAAAGAGCACCGAGAGAGTTATGCAAAAGGACCAAAACATGCTCAGCAATACAATTTACAAACAGCACAACATTGACACTATTCATAGAGTCATTGGCATCATGATCCCCTTTCTCTCTCCTTCATGAGCCTGCCAGGACTGGGGTAGACCCATACCTACAAATTCATTCTGATCTACGCTTCTGAATACAAATTCCTTCTCAATCCTCAACAGAAGTAATAAGGATTTTGAAGGTATCACATTAAAATCTCACTTCCTTGTTGTAATGGGCAAATATAAGCCCAACGGCTTTACATTTATTATTTCTGTACATTATTAAGTTATCCTGTAGCATTATATAGCAGGAAAATGATGTATGAACAATTCATCCCCACTGAAAAATCATTCTGGAGGGCTGTACACTAAGCAGTCAGTTAAGTGTATATTGAATCTTTAAGCAATATGTGTTAAGGTCTGTGTTGTCCCGCAGCGATATTACCAAACTGATTAATGTTGAAGCATCTTTTGCTTCTGTAGTACTATCAAAGCCTGAAAAAAATTCTTAAACTGAAAAAAAACCCTTATATTTAAATAACACCTTCCAAAATAGTGCATAGGAGTCACTCCTTGACAGGGTTGTGTCATATGGCCCAGGGTGAATCCTGCAACATTTTTTCCCAATCCAAAGCTAAATGTGTGTGATGTTTGGGCTGATTAAACAGTTAAATCTGTCTAACACTGGATTACAAAGTGCATTTCATTTCAGCAGGTGGAGCTGCAGAGCAACCCTGTCCTGACTGCGGCTGAGCTTTTGTAATACTGTATTTGAGAAGTACTGAACTGACATTTACATCGAGCTGATTTTCAGTAGTTTTCCTTTCTTCTATATGTGCTACAGAAGAGTATATTACTTAATGAACACCCCGGTAGGTACATGTTGCAGTGTAATTAAAGGCTGGAGGGCTGAAGGCAGCACAGCGTGAGCTAAGGCAGGTATTTGAAACAGAACAATTCAGCAAGAAATCAAAATCCTGAGCTTCCGAAGCCAGAAGGTTCAAAGCACTTGGACTACCATAAGCGTACTAGCATGAGAACGATAAAACCTCGGGAGGCAGGAGCTGTAGGTGCCCAGCACCACAGGAGGCAGGATTTGCTGAAGTTAACTGCTGGCACAGCCAGGAAATTGGGAATTTTAACACTGTGAAGTTCAGGAACTGAAGCGCTGGAGGACTGGAGAAGTTGGGACAGAGAGAGATGAAAGCAAGGGTGGGGGTAAGTTCATTTATTTAAGAGAAACTGTGGCTTGTGCCAGAGTGATTTGGTCCTCCAACTGTAAAAGGAACAAACCAACTGTTGTCTTGGCAGATACCTAAGAAATTTTAGACTGTAAATCTTCAAAATTCGAAGTGCCCTCAGCTGTGGGTGTTTAAAAATCTGTTGCTGCTCTCAGGACTACTTTTTTGAAGAGCTGCATATTCTAACTTGTTTACTTTGTCTTTACCGTTAAGAATGCTGCCTCAACGATTTGCCCCAGACAATAAAATAAGCAGCTTGTTTTAGTTATCAAACTGAAAGGAAAGGAAGATGATCTGGCAGATAATGCACATCTTTGGGACTCAGATTTTAATGAGTGTGTCTTCCCCAGACCCCCATCTGACCTCAAGGAAGCCTCTAACAGGACCTGGCTCACCTTGCCTGCACTCCAGGCTGGCAAACATCAGAAGGCAAATCAGCCACCTTGCCTTGGCATTATGCCTAAAATAATATTTTCCCCGAGAGGAAAAGTTCACCAAAAAGTTCCTTGTCTCATGAGGTAAACTGGCACTTGAAGAAAGATAGAAGTCTACGTAGGAAATGCAGCCTGTGGATGGGCAAGAGACCACATGGAGCTCCAGGTGGGAAGAGTGAAGGACAGTCTTAAGAGCTCTAAAGCCAAGAACCAAGAAAATAATGAGGTTTTGTCAATGTTTTTTTATACTTGGAAATGTGCACATTGTTCAAGAAGTGTAATATGCATGCATCTCCTCTATAGTCATCCCCTCTCCTCTTTTCCCTAATAAACAATTAAAGCAGATCCTCACTGCATTTAAAAAGTCAGATGTCTGTCATTTCACTGGGAGTACGGCCAAAAAAAGGAGGGGGTTGTTCTGTATTAGCAGTTCAGAAGACCAGAAATCTATAAATTACAGAAAACTTTGAAACAGTTTCCATTTCCACAGCAGATAACAATTCCAGGCTTTCAGATAGCACAGTTAGTGCTGTGATTAGCAGCATCAGTTACCAGCACAGCGCTTCGAGTTTTCTCTGTGACATCTTTGCAATATTAACAATAGATACTTTGCAACACTAGCATAGATACAGGAGCTTTCAGGATTATGACAGAATCACAGAATGTTAGGGGTTGGAAGGGACCTCAAAAGATTATGTTATGCAGTCTTTTAAATGGCTTTCCAATTGACATGATGTTACAATATCTACCATGTATTTTAAAAGAAAAAAAAACCTCTTCCTTTGCCAGTGGATTTTATAAAATATTGCCAGTTTTATAATGAAGAAATACCACATTTTTATTTAGCCCCATTCAGGCCTGGTTTTCCTTACATGTTTGTCCTACTTTTCCCCAGAGCGAGCAATTTCTAGACACATGTTGCAGATTTTCTGCTCACTCAAGCCCCCAGAATAAACTGAGGTGGTTTCTCATTATCTTTAAATTATATTCATACTAGCCCATTTTTAATGACCAGATATAACACAAATAACATGGGCGCAGGTTTGCAGGTTAGGGTGGCGCAAATACTTGGGCTATGCCCTTTTTTTGAAAATGCCACTCAAAGAAATCTTCATTATAATTAGTATCCTCTAAATAAAGTATAAATTGTCTTCAAACACAATATTGGGATTACTGAGCCCAAAAGGTGAACGTGAATGCTCCTGACAGTGCCAGCACAACTGCAAGAGAGGCAGGATGGATGCCTGGACTGGGACCTGGAGTTGCTGCCTCACAGCATGTTTTGATACCAAAGTCTTTTCCTGCACTTTGTAACACATCAGGAAGAATATTGAAGTATAAATATTTTTTTTCCCCTGAATTACAATCTTTCAAAGTTATTCCATGTTTAGACTGTGGAAAATGTATAGATTGATATGCAAACCCAGAGAATATTAACCAAGAAAAGCATCTTGGAGTGAGTCACAACAGGAAACTTAAATGCCTAAAATGAACATGTAGTTACATTCACTGCACTTTAAAAATCATTTCACATGCTTACAGTCAATTTGAATAGGCCTAAAAGGTGCAGCAACACTTATTTCCAGCATCTACTATCATGTTTTTATGATGTATCGGATATATTTGGGAAAAGAATTGTTTTCAGGTTGTTCCAGCATGAAAATTAGGCGAAACCCACCCCTGCATGGTGAAGCCCTGAACTCCTCTACATGTTGTGGTGATTTTTTTTGCATATGGGAACGCTTTGCCTTTATGAAGTGTACAAGGCAGCCCCAGGGATGCACAAAACCCCCTCGCATCCTTGGTGCACCACACTCGCCAGCAAGAGATGGGAACAAGAGAAGAAGCCTTACATCCAGGCTTCTACCCTAATCCAAACAGTCCCTTTGCTGCAAGATTATTCTCAGTGAAGGGAAAATCCATTTGGCTGGTGTCATTTCCCCAATGCGCCAGCTATTTGCCATGGTTTTATATTTGCTGGTGTTATGGCACTTGTGTGATGGGTGGTTGAGTTTCACGGCACTCTGATGAGAAGCAGTAGACACAGAACATAGAATCATAGGATGGTTTGGGTGGGAAAGGACCTTCAGAGCCCATCCAGTCCCATCCCTGCCATGAGCAGGGACATCTTCAGCAGCTCAGGTTGCTCAGAGCCCCGTCCAGCCTGGCCTGGGATGTCTCCAGGGATGGTTCACCCACCACCTCTCTGGCCAACCTGGGACAGGCTCTCACCACCCTCAGGGTAAAAAATTCCTTCCTCATGTCCAGCCTGAATCTCCCCTCTTTTAGTTTAAAACCAGCACTCCTTGTCCTATCAGGGACAGTGAGGGTTGAGTGGAGCTGAAGGGTTCCACATCAGCTGTCCCCTCTCTAGCCTACATGTGAGCTGGTTCTTGCTTTGGTGGTCCCAGCCTGGAGCTCTGCTGGAGAGGGGAGAGTAGCAGGAAGGTTTTCCACACTGGTGAGCTGTGGAAATGCTTTGGAGCAGGGTTCAGTGCAGGCAAAACACCAACCTGGCTGGTTGGCAGTCCCTGCAGTGAGGATTTTGTTGCTTGGCCTGAGGCCAGTATTAGTGGGGACTTAATGGAGCAAGGTCCTGACACTGTCACCCCTTTCTTGGACAAAACCTGAGCAGAGGATCCATCTGGAGCTGTCAAGGACCTAACAGCAAATCTAGCAGCAAATCTGTGATTTCTGCTCTTGTACATTCGCCTGCTATCCGTCTCTGATTATTGCCTGTCCAGATCAACCTGCAGAGGAGCATAGTTCTGTTACTTCAAAGGTTTTCTTACTGGCTAAGGATTAAACAAAAATTCAATCAAAATCACAAGACAGTATTTCAAGTGCAGCCACTTGAAGTTCCACTCTGAAAATCAAGGCTGCACAAAATAACATTGCAGACTTTACACTGAAAAATGAAAAGATGCAATACAGCCACAGTAAAACAAGGAAAAAGATTTCTTTATATGCTACCCCTGCAGATAGAAGCAATAGTGAAGAGCCTGGATCTGCAGGGTCTGTTTCTGCCCTCTGATAGATTTCTGAACACTGGGATGTGCTTTGTTGAAATATATCTTGGTCCTGTAATTATTGCTTAGGAAATAACACTACTGGTGATCCACTGAAAGGAATGAAATCCCTTCTGAGTGCAGGTGGGTAAAACCAGAGGGAGAACTGGGGGGCAGGTTTCCTGGGACTGGGAGCAGGAGCTACAGCGCTTCTTGGTGACCGCCAGCCTGGCAGTGACATACGCACAAGTCCTGTGTTGAGTGAGGATGAGGGGCAATGGGCATGGACTGAAGCATCGGCGGTTCCATCCAAACACGAGGAGAAACTTCTTTCCTGTGAGGTGCCAGAGCCTGGCCCAGGCTGCCCAGAGACCTTGTGGAGTCTCCTTCTCTGAGACATTCAAACCCGCCTGGACATGATCCTGTGTGATCTGCTCTGGTGACCCTGCGTGAGCAGGTGGGTCGGACTGGATGGTCTCCAGAGGTCCCTTCAACGCCAACCATTTTCTGATTCTGTGAAGGGACAGTGCCAGAGCTTTGCTTCCCATCAGCACACATATCCTTCTGGAGATGAACCCCACATGTACACCATGGGCCATGTGGGGACAGCAGAAGAAAGTGGGGCAGTGCCAAAGCCATCTGTGGAGAGAACAACAGAAGCTCCTGGGAAGCTCTCCAAAGGTCTGACCTGGACCTCCTCAGGGTATTTCTTTTGGTAAAAAGAGGCTTTCTTCTCTATTGATGTGTGAGGGTGGGATGGCACGAAGCCCAGTCCCTTGGTCTGTGAGGACCTGGCACTTTGCAGAAGAAGGTCCCAGCTGTGGGAGGTGTTTCCCTGGTGGTGGTCCCACCATGTCCTGGGGGAAGGTCACAGCTCAGCAAGTCCTGAGCAAACAGATGTGCACCCAACACATCTGCTGGGAGCTGTCTGGTGAGTGGGAAGACTCTTGGCCACTGCTGGAGGGACACTTCTCCCAGCCAGAAACTTGTTTTTACCAGCCAGCAAATCTAAACAGAAAGCGTGGGTTGCTGTCTTGGCCACGTGAGTCGATAGGCTGAAAGTGGCCTAGTTTTAATAAAAGAGGCACTTTCAGGTGAAATGTTGAATCTTCTCAATCCCGGGAGAACACGTCTTATCAAAATTTTATATGGCCTTGGGATCTTGGTATTTCATAAACAAGGCATTTCCAGATGCATAAATAAGACAAGACTGGAATATAACAAATTGCTTGCCCAGGAAAAAAATAAATGTAGAAAGAAAAGCTTAGGAACTTACTTAAAATATGTGGAAATTTATATACATGTTTTGGAGTTTTATCCAACAGCAATACTGTTGCTCTTGCAAGGAACTAGAGTAATCAAGAAATTACTACATTGTTCCTTCTCCCTGGAGAGAGCTGGGGTCCTGGCTGCATTGCTGGGATAGGTGTTGTAGTCTGTAGGGTGTAATTCACCTCATATGAGGTTTTATGGACCCTTCTGAACTAAACATCCACTTATATGGCTACCTTGCATATATGAGATGGGACCTGATGACCCAGGTGGTCCCTTCCAGCTTTCTAGTGAAATAAAAGTTTGTTGTTCTGGGGGTCTTTTTGATTTCCATGAGGAAGCTGTCATATAGTAAAGAAAAGGTTATTATTAGTCACGATACTGTAATGCTAAAAGAAGGTTTGATCTCTTTGTACTTACCATCCACCTCCTCAGTAAAAAATAACACAATTTTCCTTTACCTGAAAAATTAAACAAAGCAAAAATTACTATTTGTGCCGATTTTTTTCCAGTCTGTCTGTACAAAAAGTCATTTTCCAAATCCACAAGTCGTGTTTCAGGTCTTTAAGGAAACAATAAGAGATCTTTAGGCTGGTATTGCTGAAGTACTCTAGGGTCTTCAAAATGCTGCATTAATTCCTATGCAATCTTTTCGAACCTTTTTAGATATTGTAACAATTCAGGTTGTTTTCTCTATTGTATATTGCTATTATTCACACACACACACAGAGGCACTTCCTAACTTCTGAGACTTTTCAATGCTGTTTCAGTAAGGGTTTGGGCATCCAATAGCCATGTGATCCTTGGCATACCATTGTATATACAATGATCCTGATGAAAAGATCATTGCAAGTTTTGGAAAAAAATATCTTCATTTTAGAAGAACAATATCCTTGATTTTTTTGGATAACCGACTCCTGGCACCTACCAGTGAGAGGCTGCTTCCCTTTTTGCCTCAGTTCTCATGTTATTTAACGGGTACAGTTGCTCTTCTGGCAGTAATATTGCAGTTCCTGGCAATTTTCTGAGCCTCTTATCTACCGTACCCCACACAGCTACTTAGTGAACTTGGAAATTGTGCTGAAAATCAGGTGAATGTTTGGAAGCATTCTTGCTTGGAAAGCCTGAGCAAGGTTTCCTTCTCCTGCTGCCTCCAAATGCCACTTATCTGCAAAAAGTTCTGATCAGGTTGTTAAATCCCTCTGATGCTAATGTGCTCCAGGTGGTCCTGTGCTGCTGGGAGCTGACATGTGTTTCATCATGGGGAGACACAGCAGTAGGTGCTCAGGGAATGGAAAGGCTGCAAAGGCTGCCAGTTGTCATTCATTCGACAAGCAGAATGGCCAGCGCTGATTTGGATGCTCCACCACAGGTCCCATGCAACCTCTTAACATCCAACAACACCCTTGCAATAAACACAAATAAAGCTGAGAAATGCTGAGATGTAAATAAGTAAAATCATGTGCTAAAAATTGACCATGTTAAAAGTATTTGAAGCCAATATTTGTTTCCGTCACACTGGAGGTTAATTTTCCATCAATTGCTCTCTGCTTATTTCTTGCATCTACTAAATTTAAATTACATTTCTCAGACTCTTTGTCAGAAGCTCTTTTTTGGCTTCAAACTGTTACACTATCTAGCTACTATAACTAACTGCTATACAAACTATCGTACTAAAACTAAAAATGGACCATTTGTTCATGAAAGTGTCTTAAAAACTGGAGAAACTTTCAAGCCAAGGGACAATTTTGTATTGATATCTCACTGTTTAGAGAATTTTCTCACTATTTCTGTTTTCATAAATATTATAGATAGGTTTAAATTTTCCATTTCTAAGGAAGCACCTTTTTCAGGTCAGTATTGCCTCATTTAAATTGGGTCTTGTTTCTATTAACTCTGAATTCTCCTCAGGTTATTTGAGACCCACCATGTTTTTATTACAGCTTAATTGCGATTGAGTATTGTTTGATACCATTTGCAAATATCATTTTCATCATTATAATTATGCCTCTCATCTTCAATGTACTAGTCATTAGTAGGATGGGTTGAGATATAATTATTATGCCAAACAAGTATTTTTCAGATGTCAAGCTGCAAATCCATTCTGTGTGCAACCTGGATGCAACTTCTGGGTCTTCTGGGAGGGAAAAGGGAGAGCATTTCCACCACAACTGTACACATTTTGCTTCTTGATATTCATTGATTCAGCTTTGTGTTTTAATACTCCTGTTTTTCATCTACTGAATGCTGTGCCTTCTCAGCTGAGAAAGAGTCAAGTTCTGCATCTGTTTGCCTTTTTTTGGGTAGTATTATCATTAATAAGAGACCTACACTTTCATTTTCAAGGGCAATTTGTCATACTGTATCTCCATGTTAGATGATTGATAGGAAATCCAGTTTAATCCATTGCACGTGGAAGAAACTCCAACTAGAATTTTAACTAGATGAAGAAAATGTGAACTGTTTTGCTGTTTATAAGTGAACCGCACACAAGTCCAAATTAAAAAATGTCTTTGAAAGTTAAGTTAGGACTGCTGGTACTAGACTGATTCTACTCATCCATCCAAAATATTGGATTTTATTGACATTACCAAGTACAAGGCTATGGTCTTTTAGAAATCCTCCGCTCCTAACAGTCTTTACTATTTCACACCATCTCTGGGTTTGTGTGTGAAAATCCAGGAAAACATCTTAACTTTCATAGAGGATGCTTTTCATCCAGCGCATCAGTTGGACATGTCATTTGGTCAGGGTGCTGTTCAGATCTCTGACAGATGTCAGTTTACTGAGCACTCCTGGATAAGGTTGGAGATCCCCACTCTTGGACCATGACGTAGCTGCAAGAAAACAGAAAATTAACTGAAAGTATTGGATTTCTTACATGGCCAAATGTTTTTTAGAGCAAAAATATTATATATTGCATGCTCACTGCTGCTAATCCCATGTATTAAAAGATGGGAGTCCAGTCCCACAAAATGTGAGATTAATTAAAGTAAAACATTCAGGCTTTTTCTAAAGTTTGGATTTTCCTTTATCCATGGGTTTCTGATTTCATGTTCATGTTTGCCTTCCCAGCCATGTGGTCTAGAAATGAACTTCTTTTTAAAAGAAATTTGAGACTTCTACACATTAAATAAGTTCAGCTGATGGACCCCTAAAGAAAATATTAATTACCAGGCAACTCGTAATAAAATCTTTCATCAGAGGCATGGTGTGTGCAGTGTTGCTCTTCGTGGGCTGGCTTCTTCGAGGGTTTAGTGTGCGATGGTCTCTGGTGGCTGAATGACCTCCAGTCATCTTCCAAGATCAAGGCAAATGCTGGAGGCCAACACAAGTCCACGGATTGGCCTCGTTATCACTGCAGGTGGGTTGGATACAGGTAACATTCCTCAAAAGTCATTTATTTGCATTCAATTATTTTAACAAGAGATTCTATTTATATTTTTGACCTTAAAAAATCTTTCTATGCTTTTACTGTGACAAATGCCATATAAATAAAAATGCCTTGTTTTTTTTTTCCCTAACACCTGAGACTCTTAGGAAACATGAAATCTGTGCAGAGCTAAGGGAGGAGGAACTGCCAACACAAGAAAATAGAGAAGGCCTTGAAGCAATTAGCCCCACATGTTTTCATTTAATGTATTTATTATGATTTCTATTTAAAAGCCAGCGCTTGCCCAGTTACATAATGTTATCATTTTGTGGATGGCAGGACTGCAACTGTCTTTATAAAATATGATATTATTTTGGTTCATTATTCCAAGAAATTTTCATTTCTGTTAAGTTTAAGGAAGCAGAACGAGGTTGATCTTGACAGTTTAGAAGGAAACAGATAGAAGTTTTGTAAAATAGTAGTTGAGTACTAGTTGTACAAGTGAAGTGAAATGTTCAGGAGGACACTTAGTTATCTGTGTTGGCATTGTTGAGCTGATTATCAATGTACATCCATGACCTTTTGTCATCCAGACTTGGAGACGTTACCATGTCTTAAGAAAATAATGCAGCTCTTCATGCCCTTCTCTTCTTCTTTCCTCCCACTCTTCTTTATTTATCCCAACATTTTGTTGCATCTTCCTCTCCCCTTTTGACACTATTTTCCATACTCAATTACATTATCTTTATTAGTGGTTTTGTACTGGTACACATAAAATCATCACATACATTTCCATATGTGTTTCTATACAATATAACATAACATGTAAGTTTCCAAACCTTGACTTAAATGAAGAATAAAAGGAAAGAAGTCAGATACTTCATTAAAATTTCCAGTTTGATGTAAAAACTAAAGGAAGGGAGGAAGAGTACAAACGTTTTAAAAAGAGTAGAAGAAATATCATTTCAACACATCATTCTGAAACATCCTGCCTCTTTGCACTGATTCCTGGCTGAACCATTTGTTAAGACTCTTTTCAAAATTATCTTTTGAGAATCTACTGTCTTTGCGGAGTTGGCATTTTACATCTGAAAACAAGCACAGACATGGGAGTTTATGTTTCTGTTGAATACAGGACCAGTTCCACTGATGTCAGTGGTGTTATTCGAGCAATAAATGACTGTTTGACACTTTTTTGTTTTTAAAAGGAAGATTCAGATCAAAATCTGAAGTGAGACCTCTTTTCCTATGAAAAATACTTTCAATACCTGATCTCATTCTGATTAATGCCTGACAGTGCTATAGACTATAGTCCTTTTTACTGGCAGATAGTTCATTTAAATAACCAGAAATTCACAAATGTCAGGAAATGGAGTACTTGGGCTTTTCTATTGTTCAGGACAAGGCCTGTATCCAAAATGGCCAGAGTCTTGAATGTATGATTTCTTGGCTGTAGCATTCTAGTTTAGTTTAATAAAACAGTGGATTTTTGAGCATATTGTCTCTGGGAATTCCTGCTATTGTTACCACAGATTAGCACATCACATAATCACAGTCTTATAACTGTTAATTGTTGTAAAAAGCAGGATAAAAATTATATTCCTGACACACAGCCAACTAGAAAATTACCCTCTTATTAGTACTTTAACCTGAGAACAAAATAACCTGTGACTCAGGACTCAGTAGAACATTAAGAAATATAATAGGATCTTTTCTTCTTTTTATTCCCTCTTTCCTTCAATGGTAACAATAATAACAACAACACAGGCGCTACCATTTATAAAACGGAATATATTTTCCTGGTTGCAACACAATGAGATTGCTTAGCTTGCCTGGCATTTGTTTATGGAAATTTCTATTAGCATTTAAGGTTAATAATCTCTCTCTCTTCTTTTTTGCCTCCATAATCAGAAAACTGGAATAATTTTTCTTCTTTTAAATAGACATCTCTATCCAGATAAAGTCAATGGGATGCATGTCACTAGCTGCAGCTGTACCACCACCAAATTCAATACGTGTTACCCATGTCACATACCACACAGCACAGCAGTGGCACAAGGACCTGCTAACTTGAGAGCTGGGCCACCAGACTGTCCCAGGTCTCATGTTCTTGGTGACCCATGTCCCTGTCTCCAGCACAAGAAGGATGATGAGTAACTTTATGGACCCGTTTCTCCACAGATGGCAGCATCTTCTGCTGGGGAGCACAGGGTGATCATAGAATCATAGAATGCTAGGGATTGGAAGGGACCTGGAAAGCTCACCCAGTCCAATCCCCCCGCCAGAGCAGGAACACCCAGATGAGGTTACACGGGAAGGTGTCCAGGAGGGTTTTGAATGTCTCTAGACTAGGAGACTCCACAACCCCCGTGGGCAGCCTGGTCCAGTGTCTGTTACCCTCACTGAGAAGAAGTTTCTTCTCAAGTTCAAGTGGAACCTCTTATGTTCCAGTTTAAACCCATTACCCCTTGTCCTACCATTGTTTGTCACTGAGAAGAACCTGGCTCCATCCTTGTGACACTCACCCTTTGTATATTTATAAACATTAATGAGGTCACCCCTCAGTCTCCTCTTCTCCAAACTAAAGAGACCCAGCTCCCTCAGCCTTTCCTCATAAGGAAGATGCTCCACTCCCTTAATCATCTTGGTTGCAGGGGTGAAGCAGAGGAAGGTTTTGGGGTAGATCATCACCTTGGCTCCACAAAACCTGACCTCTGTGGGTACCACACTGACCTCTTCCCAAGAAACCTTTGCAAAGGCACAGAGTGTATTCCCTCCTCAATTTGAACAGCTTTGAATCCTGATCGTTGGTTTCTTTACTTCACTTAAAGAACATACTTATATGTTCTTTTGTTACTGGAACAACCTCTGGAAAGCATAAGGTGAGTGCAAGCAACACAACATATTTTATTAATATACTGTGGGTTACTACCAAGACAAATTTGGAAAAATCTGTTCTTTTTTAAATATAAAAAAACAAGCTGTGTTTGAGATTTGCAAAAACTGTTTAATAACATTCCTGTTTCTGAGTGTGCATTTGTTCACACTGATTGATATGAATAATAACTTTATAGAAGTTATGCTGGAGAAAAATGAGTGTAGGAGGAGAACTTAGGAAAGGAATCTGAAGCAGAAACCACAGCATCATGGTGTGGGGAAAAAAGGAAGTATCTGTTGTAACTTCTATGGGAAATTTATCTACTGCACTGACATTTTGAGGCTGTAGTTGGAAGTGCTGTGAGAGTAAATGTTATTATACAAAGAAAAAGAGATTGTAGGGCCCTGACAAAACTAGATGTCAGCAATTTGATTCATTGCCTCAAGTAATTCTGTGTGTAAACAGAAGCCCCCAAACTCACTCCTACATACTACTGGAAATGTTCTCTGTTTTGTTTTGTCAGCTGGATGAAAGTCGTGTCACAGTTTGTTTAAAGAAAAAGCTTTTTGTTTCAGAAAACATATTCCCCAGTAAGTCACAAGAGACCAGTCTGTACAGCAGAACATGCAACAAACTGAGATCTAGGGTAATCCTTACCCTGAGAATACAAAGGTAAACAAAATACATTTTCTAAGCTAAAGAAATCCCTGCCTTCCTTGGACATACTATGTGATGAAGCCACAATGGTTATACCTTCTAAAATAGGAACAAAGTTAAGAAAAGAAAGAAAGGTTTCCCTTAATGTTCTTTCTCTTAAGTCTGTCCCGGGGCTGTTATTTATTCCTTGTGTTTCTGCATCCACACCAACGGTGTTTGAATTCAGCAATATTTGCACACAAAATTTATCTGCCTTTTCTGAGAACTCTACATATCTTTCACGAATGTATTGGTGACATTTTCCTGGGTGCTTGCGATATTCTCTCCTTCCCAATATTTAAATTCACATGCTCTTTGGGATCTGCCATACACATTTCAGAGACATTCTTTACCACTTAGTGGTGACAGTAAAGAAGAAAACATAAATCAGCCGAAATAGTCCAGCTCCTCCAAGAGAACAGCAAATACGACAACTCAGCTTCAATTACCCTCTTGTATCTTGGGAACATTTTGAATACTTCTGGCTTGGTATTTTCCCAAAAAGTCAAAATTGTCCAGACACAGTAATAAAAAAATAGGGAACAATCCATCTCATTTCTAACTGAAGCAGATCAGAAAACACTCTTGCATTTATTTTTCTTGTCTGAGTCCCAAACAATGTCCCTCAAATCTGTGTTTTGTTTTTGTGAGACTGAAGTCAGACAAAGAATGAAAAGCAGCCAAGTATTGAATAAACATTTCTCAGGGAAGGTGACTGTGATAGTCAAGCCACAACAAGTCCCTGGCTTACTCTCTTCTTAAATTAAGGGAGAAACTTTTCAATACATAATAATTTTCTACAGACTTTTAAAAAAGTACTTTATAAAGCCCGTGAAAATCAGCCTTTTACAATTCTATCAAAATACTGCATTTTTTAAAGAGGTTTTAGATACTCTCTGATTAGCTGAAGATAGAGATGTTTGAATAATCCTTTTTTCAATTAAGGTTTGATATTTTTATTAAATACGGATGTTACCATTAGAATGTTTTCAGTTTTCTCTCTTTTTTTAAGATTGGCTCAATGACTGTAATGTCAAGTTTGTGCCTATGGGCTGCATGGGCTATTGGCAGGTGCACAGTTCTGCCAGTTTATTACTCCTGTAAAGCACTTCTATTACAATATCAGGTACAGACAGGCAAAAAGAACTTTATTTTGATGTTTCTGAAAAGAAAAAAATTGAGATGACAGGTTGCCCAGGCTAAAGAATAATGACCAGACTAAAGATACTAAAATTAGAGGTTTCTCACCTTCTCACCTGGCAAAAATTCTAAGTTGGCAAGGGTTTGCTTTAATAAATTTGTATCCAAAGCACACTCATTGTTTTTCTTTTTTCAAAGGAGACTGAATGGTTTGCAGATAGGAGATTGAAGCTGACATCTCTCTAAGCCTTTTTCAATAGTGGTCTTTTCCACCGTGTACCAAGAAGATGATGTTCGTTGCCAGAGAAAGCAGGAGGTTGCTGTTCAAACACAGCACTCTCTGAAAAGGCAGCTGCAACTCCTCACCCAACTATTTCTTCTTCTGTTTCTGACCCTGAGATTTGTCTCTCTTCCCTTTCACTTACCAGCTGACAAAATCTCCTGACTATTAAAGCATTTTAACCAGAGAGAGAAGAAAATGCAGGCAAAGGGGGAAAACTCAGACTCAAAGGGGGAAAACTCATAGTCTATGAGTTTTTGGTTGGAAGAGACCTCAGGATCATTGAGTCCAACCATAACCCAACATGGGCACTAAACCATATCCCTGAGAACCTCATCTCCAGGTCTGTTCAACCCCTCTAGGGATGGTGACTCCACCACTGCCTTGGACAGCCTGTTCCAATGCCCGACTGCCCTTTCCGGGAATAAATTTTTCCTCATTTTCAATATCTAAATCAATCAATATATCAATATATCAATATTCAAAATCTCCACTAGCCAACTTGAGGCCATTTCCTCTCATCCTATCACTTGCTACCTGTGAGAAGAAACACTTTGCTTAATACTTATTCATTAATTGAGATGGAGGGTAGTAATTGCTTCACATATTTCACACCTTCACGACACATGTTTCAGTAAGATCACCACCTTTCTCCCAACCCATGTCAAAGCATCAGCCAACAAAAATGATGTCAGCGCTCATGGCCTCCTCCTCCATCGTTACCATCTCCACAGAGCTCCCATGACTGGACAGGTGGTGAGACAACCTGCTTGGGGGTCAAAACTCAACACACTGAGTGTCTGAGAATTCCATCTAGTGCGTGTGGTGAAGGTGGTAGGACTCAGCTCAGCACCCTGGTCCCAACTGCAACAGCACAAGGTTGGCGGTAGATGTAAAGGAATATGTCCCGCACGTTGCAAAACCTGCACCCTTTTGACAAAAGTTTCTATTTTCTTTCGTGCTGGATGATGCTACAGAGTCCCTGGAGCCCAGCTGGGTCTCCAAGCTGGTGAGCTTATGATACTTTTAATAATCAGAATTTATTCCCATGTGGCTGGGTTGATAGACGTACTGACAGGATCTACCTTCAGGGTAGAAATTGCTCTGAAACTGTAACAGCAGCACTGAGGAACTGATGTGAAGAGGTGCTGGGTTTTCACATCTTCCCCAGAGTTTGCAGAGGAAGGATTTCTCTGCGCCAGTGCAGGATGAGAGTTGGGCAGAGAAACTGAGTTAGATGCAAACCCAGCATTTCTATTTTTCACCTTTTTTTTCAGGAAGCAAGCCCTCTCAGTTGGGGGCTTTTGCTGCAAGGCATTTAATGTAATGAGATTATTTAATTCCTTTCTTTTAGTTTATTTTGGATGCTCTAAGTCAACTGTTACAGACACGGCAATGCAGCTGCCACGACACGGCTCAGCAGTGACAGCCACCTTGGGGCTCACAGCAGTGTCCTCAGGGGATCTTCAAACTGTCATGGATTTCTAGGGGAACAGGGGAACCATCAGCCACTGGGCAGCGATTTCAGATGCCAGGGTGGCTCATGAACACAGATTAGAAGGTGGGAGGGACACTGTTCCCCATCTTCTTTGCTTTTCTGCCCAGCCCTGGCTGCTGGAAGCAGAAACTTCACTTTCTCGTTTGTTCCTCCTAATTTTCACCGTTTCCAGCATGTGGATTTTACAGTTAATTTTATTGCTTCTTCAGCTATGCTGTTTCCTTCTTATCCCCTGAATTCCCTAAGCTTTATGTGCTAGCAGGGTGGCTGTACACTTTGTTTATGCCGGTAAATCTGAATTACATTCCTTAACCCCATTTGTATGGAAGATTAGTAGCAAAACAGGGTAAAGAGAGGCAGTAAGTCAATCAGTGAATTAACCTCCTGGTTAAATGCCATTGCATGTGACAGGACAAATGCATCATGATCCCTCTTTGGTTTGGAAATGTAAATTTCAACAAGGCAGATTAGTGCAGTTTATAATGACCTAGAATGTTTGCCTTAAAAAATGATACCCCAGATGTTGGCCAACAGACAAGGATTCAGCCTCCAGAGTCTCAACAATATGCTTGTAACATGACAAATGGGCTCTTATCAAGGAGAGGAGACTCCAGGCTCAGTATTGATTTCAATTTATGAGCATATTTCAAAAGCAGCAGAGGGTTTATTTAGTGCAAATGACCACCTGAAAACAATATTTAGCTTGCTTCCCAGGGCTGAGCAAAGAGGTGTATGTGCAAAACTGTGCATGAAAAGCTGCTCCCACATTGTACAAGGGGGAAAATCCAAATCCATCCAAATGACAGATAAGACAGATCATAGAATTATAGGATATTTTGGGTTGGAAGGGTCCTTCACAGCTCCCCCAGTGTCACCCCTGCCATGAGCAGGGACATCTTCACCAGCTCAGGTTGCTCAGAGCCCCGTCCAGCCTGGCCTGGGATGTCTCCAGGGATGGTTCATCCACCACCTCTTTGGGCAACCTGGGCCAGGCTCTCACCACCCTCAGGGGCACCCTCAGTAAAACAGAACTGCCTCCTGGTCCCCTTGGGACAGAGAAAGTCAGGTGAGAAAGGTAAAGAAGGAGATGAAAGGCATGGAAGAGAGGCATTGAATGGAGAAATTGCAGTTTGGATGGCAATAAAAGAGGAATAAGGTGAAAGACATTAGTGGAAGTGTTTTGAAATGCTTGTGCCTCCTTCACTCTATGGAGCTTTTATATGTAGCTCTGCACTTCTCACAGTCATTAATAGTCTCAGGCTCAGGAAAAAGGCCTCGTATGTCTTTTCATAGGCTTGCCAGCTAAAGAGGGCAGAAAGATCACTTATCACCTTTCTAAACATAGAATAGAGAGAACTTGATTATCTCTGCAACTTGCAAAGATGTTTTCAATGCAAACAAGTGACTCTCAATCTTCACTTTGTTAAGCAGAACAAATGTGAAGTTTCTCATTATATGGCATTTCTTCTAGGCTTTGGATTTTATATTACTTCTAAAAAGTCCTGCTTCTTTTCCTTTTCTTTGTAGAACACACATTTTGCAATGGAACAGCTCACTCCCAATTCCCATTTAAAATTAGGGCATCATACTAGTTTTGAAGATCCTGTTTAAGGGCTTAAAGGTTTCACCAGTGACTATTACTTTCTTCTTGATTCATCTTTCTCTTCCGACACCTTGAATTTGATAATACCCAGCTACCTCAACCACATGGTCTGAGATTCACTGCATTATGACTGTTTAGCTTATTAAAAGATACAACAGACACTGTTATGGCAATTGCTTAATGATAGGTTATTATGGGATTTCTGTTCCATTCTGTCAATAGTTTTGCTTTTTATTAAAACACTGTAAGTTGTGATGTGTAGAAGGCAAAGAGCCTTTTATAAACACCATCAGAAATGCAAAATAGCAGCATTCTTTTGTTCTGGAAGAGTTCAGTAAATTTCCATAAAAGTCTAACTTAGCATCCTCATATTTATAAAGATGAATAGATTTTACTGTTCATTATCAGAGAAGCAAATACTGACTCAGTACTGACCCACAGATAACAAAAAGCCACAAAAGGACAATTCAAATCCTTGGCATTACGGGGAGATTCAGACATAGAAACTCTAGCATTACTATTGCACAAATGATGAATATTGATGAATATCAGTTTTAACAAGCACAAGACAGGCAGGACTGTATCTCCAACCTGAGTAGGCTGCATATCGAAATACTGAAATTGAGCTCAGCTCAGCAATGGCAGTTTATCTCACCTGCCAGACATAGCAGATCCTTAGACCTGGGCTCATCTGATGCCTTTTCTTCCTGGATGAATCTAAGACCCAAGGGAATGTGTTACACTATGTCACTTGGACCACGGATCACGAATCAAGAGAATAGCTCATCCCTGAGCTTTTAGTAAAAGATTTTTTTTCATACATCATATTGCCAAGTTATTTTGCATGAAGCCCTTTGTCATTTTCTTAAGTATTAATTTAGCCTCAAGGAAAGAAAAAGAAAACAGTTTGGAGATTTTATCATCATTATTTCAAGACTTAATTTTGATGTTAGTATCCGGAACTGAGCAAAACCATTTCCCTTGATTATAACTCCATGAAAAGATATTTCATCATCCTGTAGACAAGCTGAGACAGAGCCAAAGACTCTCTACCTCTGCATGTCTCTCCTGTTTTCTGCTTTTCTGATGAGAACATAATGAGGCAGGGCACTAAGAGATACAAATACCCACAGGTGGTCTCTGAAAATCCATGCAGAGGTGATCTAAATGGTTATTTCTTTATCTGCCCATTGTGCCCTTTGCTGTAAGGACTTTCCACGGCACACTATGAGGCTCTCGCCAGCTCTGCTACAGTGACAATGACCTGCGGTGGCTGTGAATCCAGCATTTGTTGGCTCCTGTGGAGTCTGTGGGGTGGAAATCTCTGGGAATCACCCTGTCCCAGGCACCTGCATAAATATGGAGACACCAGCAGCAAAAACTGGGTGTGAGGATTCCCTAGTGCAGAGCATCAAACCTGTTCAAATCCAAAAAAATGAGCACTTCCCCTTACTGAACTCCTGACTTGGATTTGATCCACTTCTGCATCCAAAATTAAAACCAGAAATCCTTGTTACAGGCTTAGGATTAACTATAGTAGTAATGAAAATAGGAACACATTGCTAATTTGAAATACATTATGATTTCGCTTCCAGAGACAGACTCTGCTAGCTGATGGCGATAGACATGAGTGAAGCCGGTAGGTGGCTAAAAGCAGCGTTTGTGGGGTGAGCATTACCCAGGCCTTATGCCCATATTGCTGCTTATGTTGAAAAACATGCTGGTATAGCTGGGGGCCTTATAGAAAGTTGAATCTTATATGCCTATTGTGAAAATAATAAATAAATAATTTTCTGTTTCAACAGCTGTAGGAACTGCTTAGATGTACCCTTTAATTTCCCATATCAATCAGTTCAGATTGTTTTTAAATGGGGATCACAGGGGAGCCATATGCTCAGAGATATTCTTAACACATTGTTCAGCCAAACAGAACTGAACTTGCTCCTTAGGAGGCTAATTTTTCACTGTGATGCTGTATTCTGGTTGAATCTCCTAGCAGTTGGTGGTCCATTACATTGTATGACAAGGGCCATCCCAATGAACTCCTAAATAAAGTGGCAGAACAGCCCTTGTCTTGCTTTCTTCTAATTGCTTAAAACATCTCCATATGTGAATAGCAGCATAGAGATTTTTGCAGCCAGCAGAGATAAAGGTAGCTGATCAGATCAAAGCAGCACATTGTTCTGAAATACTGTATTTGTTATTTGAAGAAAGTCTTTCCTTTGTCACAAAGACTCAGAAATGCGGCTTGATCTGCCTTTTGCTCTTGGAGGGACAATAAATCCTTTTTAGGCAGGTTCTCACCCCTCTGAGCACTCAGCAAAGTCAGTGAGTTCATCCCTCCCTTTAATCTGTAAGCCCCTCTTCTGCGAGGTTCAAGTTCTACATTAGTAATTTGAAGGATGTTACTGTATGTTACATGCAGATCCTGCCCCGGATCCCTTTGTGTGTGAAAAATGATGTGTTTCCAAACGGCGCAGTCAGCTCTGAAAACCTTCTGGTATTGAAATGCCCACAGTTGTTTGAGAGAGAAATATTCACAATTGTCTATATTGTTTCAGACTTGCATTACTTATGAATGAGGCCCTCAGAAACAGAAGGGGAAGAATCTTTCAAGTTAATTGCAAAGTCTCCAGCTCTGTTCCCTAAAGCTGCCCCTCCATCCTGGGAAAGTTGAAGAATAAAACAGATCTTCATCTGCCACCCGACTCAGCAGCTCAGCTGGGACACAGACATCAGCTCTGTGACACATCAGGAAGGTGCAAAGCATAGTGTCACATTGTCTGCAATAAAATGCTCTGGAATGCAAAATTTTTACATTTCCTGATATTATTTCTTTGTGTGAAAGTAGAGAAAGTGAGTCCAAGAAAATATACTAAAAGAAACGGCAACAAAGGCAAAGCTTATATTCCATCTTCAGGCCAATAACTTGCTAATTTTTGGAGATGAGCATTAGCGCCCTGTTGCCTGGACAGGGTATCCCAGGAGGGAAGGACAGCCCTTCACTTGCTCTTGCAAGGGAACTGATTTGTGCATAAGATAAAAGGCCAAATTACCTCGAAGGAACGAGCTGTTTTCAGGGCTAATGGAAATGCTGGCACTGGGCATTGCATAAACATAGCCTGCTCCTTGTTTCAGAAACATGTAAATGAAGACTGAATCCATTCTGAGCAAGAGAAAAACCATTATAAACTGCTGTACATAAAAGGGAAAAAAGGCAAGAACACTGTTTCTTTTGCTAACGGCGTGTGCTCTTTGCAGCCTCAAGTAACAGGTCTCAGCATGGGAGATATTTTATACAACAACATCTGGTTACATAGTGCAAACAGAACAACAATTTACACGAGGGCATGTGAAAAGATTTGACATATGGTATTTATGAATTTCAAAGAGCTGGCTGTATTTAGTTTTCATTCAAATATTCCCTATGTCCCATGAAGAGACTGCATGTATAGGCTGCATAAATGACTGGATTGTTTTGGTGTATTTACGCATGATGCTGAGCTAAGGTAACCTCCAATCGGCAGACTTGGATTACACAGAGATTAATCACAACTTCCACATACTACAGAGAGATACAGCCACGTTCTTCAAAAATAAATATCAGTAACAAGTTCAGAACTGAGAAGAAATTATCCCAATTCATAGAAAAGGATTACGCACCAGATGCATGCTATTTACTTTATTATTTACTTCTTGATATGACCTTCAGCATCAAACATTAATACTAAGTTTTGATCTAGAAGTGGTGCAGAGTCTCCCATTAAGCAGGACCATTTCTTGTTCAGATGGAAAAATATATCAGAGCACTTTCCTGAGAGAAGCTGAGAGAAGATGAAATTTGCCTAATAAAATAGAAATCAGTTCTATGTCAGTCATTTGGTTGAGATCATGATCAGCTACTGCAAGAGTATAAACTTCAGGCATCTACATGCACATCTGCTCATTTGTCCTCTTGTCTCACAAGGTCCTGAGTGCACAAAGTGGCCTCAGGAATACAAGCTGCATGACAAGGCAACTTTGTTGTTGCTAAATTACAGATCTATAATGTCCACTTCACACTCGTATGGGAAAAAACTATCATTTTCCAGTGACCAAGAACCCTGAGTTGGCTGATTTCAACTACTTTACCTTGATTGCTCTCAAATCTTGAATTCAAGCCTCAGATGGTATTTCCAAACACTTCGTAAATGTATCAGCTTGTGAACTTGTGTAACTAAAACCAAACCAAATATGAAAATTCTGTGGACAACATTTCTATCAAAACAAATTTCTAGAATACCAACATATAAAACCTAAAAATTCAAATAAAGTTAAACCCCCATCCTTAGCTGATGACATTTTCCATAGAGGAATAAGAAGCTGCAAATTTGGGAAGTATTTTATGGTTATCCATTTTGATCTAATACACAATACAGGCTTGAAAGGGAGTTTTATTAGGTTATTTCTACACTAAAATTCATAACTTTTAAGGACGTTCTCACTTCCCTATCACATCTGTCAACAGTTAAGTTGTTCCAATGAAGTTTAGCCTTGCCATTAAAAATTTGTCTGTTCTGCTTGTTATTTGTTTCATCAGTCGATTTCAGCTACCAGAGCTGATAATTCTGTCATCTGCTGAGCCAAAAGAACCCTCTGCTGCCAAAAACCTACTTGTACCCAGGGGGCTTATAACCCACAGTCAAGTGTTTGGTTGCACAGTGCAAAAAAGCAGAGGTTATTTTAGTTTTTGGAGGGTGATATTTCCTATGCTGGCATCCTTCCTATAGCTCTGTTCTGAAACGTTTCTAAAACTGCCAACAGTTGTGTGGGTTGGCATTGCAAACACTGGCATTTCGATTGTGGTGGAATTAAAAAAATACTTTTTCTCCTGTCTCTCCCTATCTCAAGTTTTTTAAGTCTCAAGTTTCGCCTCAAAATAGTTATTCTTCAAAGAATTGAGAAAAATGGCTCAAGTGGAGATGTTGTCTTTAGTGTGCACCAGAAGCCACAAGACATGTATTGACAGTGTTCGCTCTTATAGACAAGGTATCTTTCTGTGGTATGGCTTGTATTGTTTTGGACTATATTTCATAGCATAACCCCTTCATCCAGAGTAGAAGAAAGACATGACATTTTAAAAATGTAAGATGATAGTGTCTGCAAATGCTATCAAGGCTAGGAACAGTCCAAATGCTCAAGCTTTCCAATTTATTTTCATGCGTCTCATAAAAATATGTTTCTCAGTAAAAGTGTGGAAACGGACCTTTAACAAAAGCTCTGCTTCTGCAAAGTGAAAGCAATTTCACAGAATCCCAGAATGTCAGGGGTTGGAAGGGCCCTGGAAAGCTCACCCAGTGCAATCCCCCCATGGAGCAGGAACACCCAGATGAGGTTACACAGGAAGGTGTCCAGGCGGGTTGGAATGTCTGCAGAGAAGGAGACTCCACAACCTCCCTGGGCAGCCTGGGCCAGGCTCTGCCACCCTCACTGAGAAGAAGATTCTTCTCAAATTTAAGTGGAACCTTTTGTGTTCCAGTTTATATCCATTACCCCTTGTCCTGTCATTGATTGTCACCGAGAAGAGCCTGGCTCCATCCTCCTGACACTCACCCTTTATATATCTGTAAACATTAATGAGGTCATCCCTCAGTCTCCTCTTCTCCAAACTCCAGTTTTATGTTAGTTGAACTTAATCTGTGGGAGTTATTTCTATTTTGGCTGCTGGTCCCCTCACCCTGATGGCTGGGCCCGGCTCCCCTTGGGCTTTTCCTCGTGTCACCCAGCTGAATGCTCCCTCCTCTCAGGGGGCTTCCAGGGGATCAGTTGTGCAGAGCAACCCATGATGAGGCTCCAAGGAGGAAACGCAGTCCCTTTCTGACAGGCAGGAGTGTCCCACACTGTTACAACCCCCTGCCCACCACAAGAGTTAAGGAGCACATCAAGGAACAGAAAGGAGGAGCAGACAGGGCAACTTGGCTGCCACATCATTGAGGACAATCTTTCTTCCCTCTGACAGCTCAGAGAGTAAATCCACTCCGTGGAAGCCAGGAATGGGTTGTCTATCCCAGAAAACCTGGGCAACCAGGATGAAATGCCGATTGTCTCTGACTACATGTGCTTCAGTCTTGTTTGACCAGTTCAAACCAGCATGCCCAGTGTATGCAGCTGGGGCAGCCCTGATGGGTCTCAGCATGAGCCATGCTAGAGATGGGTAAATGGACATGTACACTCATTGCAGCTGCTTTCATTATTAATTATAATGGGCATTTATGTACAATCTCATTTAAATGGATCCATCACATGTGAGATAATTTCAAGGAAATATTCACGCAGCTGAAAGTAAATGGACTCCTTTGAACCATATAATCTGACCTTGGTTCAGTCGCTGTCACTGATGGTACTGCAGAAATTTCTGTGGATCTTACTTTATAGTGCCTCCTGCATTAACTGATGCCCAACAGTCCATCTGAACAACAGCCTTGTCACAAGATCTTCCTCACCTTTTCCTGACATTCAAGGAGACTCCAAAGTTCTAATCTATTAGTCTAAATCTTCACATCATGTTAATTGTGCACATGTGATTAACTTTGTTGGTACTCTGGGTGTTGTTACCAAATCCCAGTTTGATTTTCTAATTAGCCTGTCTTGTTAATTAAATAGGTTTTTATATCAATGTTTTCTCTAATAACTTTTGTTCAAAATTCCCTGGCTCATTGCATTTTGAAAGAGAACTGGAGATATTTGAAGTTACTACTGATTTTCTTTTCTACATTCTTATTTTTATGAAATACAGATTACTGATGCTCTGAGTAAGAAACAGCCATACCTTGAACTGACTTATTAACAGGCAACAGAGAATTTATGTAGGGAAGATACATTCTAAGTAGCTCGATCACAATAAAACATGATTTATCATAATTTTTATTGCAATGGGTTATTATGTAAACTGTCACAGTTTCTGTTCTGATTTTGAGACAGATATTTGGCCAGATCTTGGAACGCAGCTACTTCTTGGTGTTTGCCTACACACAGCACTGCTCAGCATGGCCCATGGACTCCAGGGAAAATCAGCAAGACTAATGCACCTGGGGACTTCCAAAACCCCCATGTCCATGTGGTGAACCCCCAGAGAGCTGTACAAAATAAGATACTAATAGAAGAAGGAAGAATAAAAAGGACAAAGTATATCACGACTCACCATTCCGACAACACGAGGCAAATGATGGAAACTCAGTGATTAGCAACACGAAAGCTGCCACATTAATTGCTCTTGGAAACGGTCAGGAGTAGTGAAGTGGTCTGAAATAAATGACAGTGACTGTCCCCGGCACATCTGCCCCACAGTGAGCGCTGAGGTCCTGGTGACAGTTTGACATCATGATGGACAGACAGGAGGCTCGGGGAGGCCACCGAAAGCAGAGAGGATTTCACACTCCTGCAGCTGTTCTCACATGAAGATGGTTGTTCACAGGGCTGATTCACTGCCCGCCTGGGGAAAACAGTAGTGTCTTCCAGGCATGTTCTAAAAATTCAATTTACAGTTTAAATTAATCCATCAGCCCCAGGCTTGTCATAGGATACATGCTGGGAGAATCCAGGGACTCAAACGGGTCTGGACAGGAGGGATTGTTTTTGGAACAAGTATCAATATAATCAAGAAGCAAGAAACACCCTGAAATAGCATCTACCCCTACGGAAAGGGACACACACCCTCTCACTAATGATCTAGGATCATCATTTGCATCAAGCACATTTGCATGTTGTACTTAAAGGCTGGCTTGGCCGTTGCTGCTGTTCATTTCATACTACAATCTGCATTTCCTTAGAGATTTAACAGTAGCAATTTGAGCTAATCCGTTCTGACTGCTATCATGTGATAGAAGTGTTAATCATTAACTATCCAGAGCCACACAGAAAGAAGAGTTAATTAATCCTGTAGGCACCCACATATTTCACCCTTTTAATAAGAAAAAGCTGCATGATGACATCAGCCTCTGAGAATGTCAACAGACATTTTTAAGAGTTTCTGCTGCTTTTGTCCAAGAGCATTCAGCTTCTCCCAGCTTCTGTAAAGGGAGTTAAATATCCAATTATAACAATTTTTACCAGCCAGATTATGAGCCTATTCTTCAGAATTAGCCTGAATGAGTGATAGGTGTGGGGAAAGGAGAAAGTTACACATCATTATCAGCTGCATGTTTTTCTGGGCAGAAACAAATCCCTGACCTCATTTTTAAAGCCTCATTAGCAGCACCTGTAAAGGAGGTAGGTCAGCCCCACATCCAGCCCTGTCCCTGCACACTCGCCATCCATCAGGCTCTGGCTGTAACACCTCGTCCTGATGCTGGGCAAAGGCTCAGCAATCTATTTTACATCTAAACCGACAGCAATTCACAGCCAGTACCTCTGAGAAATCAGCACTGACAAAGCCAACTACCTGTGAGAAGTCCAGTTAATACAAATGTGGTCTTCTTGCAATGGGAACCCTAAATTCAGGAACTGTGAAGCTTTCAGAAAACTAACTTTTCCTTTGCCTTTATTTTCTTATCTCCACCCCTTCCCTCGCTTGATGTCTGTCACAGAGCCTTTCAACAACAGCCTTTATAATGTGGTTTGATGGCAAACACAGTCCACCTGTGAAGCTTCATCCATACTATTTAATACAGATGTGTTTCCTAATAGTCAGTATTGTTATGTTATTTTATATAGGCCATACAATTTACAATTATAAATTTACATATATACATATAAAACACAGCCACCATCATAAAACTAAACATTTAAGAACATTGCACTTCAGTAACCTTACCGTAACCTTATAAAACTACCAAGTAATCCTATACCTTTCTATAAAAACATACGCACATAACACACTTGCTATATGCAGAAAGTTATATTTTGATTATAACTCAAAAATTTTCATGCTAAGTTTCTCCTTTAGGGAAATATTCTAATTTCAGTGAAAAGTATAAATATTCAGTTTTCCTTCATTTCCTTTGAAAAGTACCACTTATATGAATCAACTGTTAATATAGATGGCATCTTACCTTTCTTTTTTTACTTTTGTAGCAAAGCAAAAGCATGATTATGCTTTATCACCATTTTAGCCAGGAAATTTGCACTGAGACAAGACCTCAAAGGAGGAGGGAGACACTTTAAATCCCTTTTATAAAGAGGATATCTGTAAAGCCGGTTGGTAGTTTATAATTTGTAGGTCCTTCAAGAAATATTTTGGAGAAGGGACTGCAACCAGGTGACACTATTTGAACAGATGCTGATTTTTCCTGCCTTCTTGTTAGGATGGCACCATTCCTTGTCAACTTATTAATGATTATTCCTAATATAAATTTTCAAACCCAAAATTATCTAGTAATATCAAGCATGTTTCTCAGCTTTCCATGCTTGTGGTTGCACCATGTGTTGTTGCTGGTGCAAAGAACATGGTCAAAAGAAAAATATGCAAGGAGCACTCCTGTGCCTGGAGGAAAGGGAGAAATTCAGAGAAAAAACAAGTTTTCCTCTCTCTCTCATCGTAAACCTAATTTTGAAAGAGTGCGGTATCACTGCTTATCTGTTTAAAGATGGATATGCAATTCTTATTCTCCAGAAGTAATAGCTCTCTACATTTGATTTATAGAAGCACAATTACAGTCCACTCCGAAGAGACCAGAATCACAGCTATCCCATTTTAAACCTTTCTATATAGCACAGACATTTATTTTCTGACAAGGAAATGAAAGGGACTGACAGACAAAGCAGGAAGGTCTGTCTGTAAAGGCAGAGTTACCTCAATAGATTGCTGTTGGGAAGGTAATAAAAACTTCTGGTTTCATCTTATTTTCTTTGCAAAAACAGCTATTGGAAAAAAATGTGATGTGGAGAACACCAACACTGTATTAAATTAAGGAGCCATGTGAAATCAGAATAACTGACTTGCCTGAAGGGGAACTGAGATAGAAATTTGGGGGATCATTAACTGATGTAGGCTGAAGAAAGTCTTTTTGGCCTGATGGAGCCCGGCGCTGGCTGCACCACTGGCCACGGGCTCCCCAGCACCATGGACACACACAAGCAGGGCTCTGTAAACACCATCTCATTAGAGCTTTTTGAAAGGGAAAGTCGTTGTAAATTAGAGCCGGGGGTGATGTTTGCACAACGTTTGCAGCCAGAGGACTTGGCATTCCCGGCGGGTCACCGGCAGGATGCAGTTTTGCAGCTGAACCCTCGCACGTGGTTCACCTGTGGGAGACGAGCAATGGCGATGCTGTTTATGTAGGAGTAAGTATTTAAATACTAGAAAGTTTAAATCAACAGCAACACCCGCTTCCAATAATCGTAGAAATTACAAGGATTATTTTTCCAGATTAATGATTATCAGTAGAATTTGGCTGGCTGGCTGGAAGCGACCGTGTCTTACTTTGCCCTTCTCTACCCTGCTGATTTGTTTTAAGTTTCTGGTGTTTTCCACAGCATTTTCAACATAGCCTTTTAAGTATTTATTTCTTTTCTGACAGTCTTAGACAAGTAGGCAGGAGGTATTTACACATGATGGGATGAAATATCTAGAAACAAATATTTTCCATTGCAATTACGAGGTTGGCCTCCTCGTATAAATTATTTATGGAAAAATACACTTAATATCATTACCCAGATTTTCCAAGATAAAGGAAGATGAAGCTAAAGTTGCTGCACTGTAATCCATTAGTCTGGTATGTATGATGGATCACAGTTAGAAGCAAACCATGTAGAAAGTAGCTGTAAGTGATCGTTCAGATGACCTGACCTTTTAAAGTTAATTTTCCACTACCAAGGTGAAGATCTGCTACAGCAGAAGAAAACTTTCTAGGCACACCACATCCTTCTTCCCTGCTGCGCTGGCCCTCAGGTTGCTTATCACAGAATCATAGTTTATGTTGAAGGGACCTTCCCAGCTCCCCCAGTGCCCCCCCTGCCATGAGCAGGGACATCTTCAGCAGCTCAGGTTGCTCAGAGCCCCGTCCAGCCTGGCCTGGGATGTCTCCAGGGATGGTTCATCCACCACCTCTCTGGCCAACCTGGGCCAGGCTCTCACCACCCTCAGAGGCAAAAATTCCTTCCTCATGTCCAGCCTGCATATCCCCTCTTTTAGTTTAAAACCATCATCCCTTGTCCTGTCGCAACAGACCCTGCTTTAAAGTGTGTCCCCATCTTTCTTATCCTTTTAAGTACGGAAATGCTGCAGTGAGGTTTCCATGGAGCCTTCTCTTCGCCAGGATGAACTCCCCAACTCTCTCAGCCTGTGCTCATAGGAGAGGTGTTCCAGCCCTCTCATCATTCTGGAGACAGTAGATGTGTGTGGATATGGGAAGGCTCACGAAATGGAACATTTCACACAAAAAATATGACACTGGAAAACCTTTAATTTGTCTGAGCAGGTCCTTGAGTGTCTTGAATAACTGACGTTGCCCTGCAATGAATTGCTGCGACATGCAAGAAGGTGTATGGGCATGTAACAGAGATGACCACTCATGAGCCTCATGTCTACCTGAGCATTCTCCTCACGGCTCAGAGCCCTTCACAGGTGTCCACAGACCATGGCTTAGGACAGGGAAGGACTTTCCCACCCTGCTCAAATGGTCCTCACCAAGGTCTCGAAGCAAAGCGCCTACTGAATCAAGAACCAAAATAAATGCAATCCTGGGATTAAACAAAGAAGTGGCTGACAGCTTGTCTCATTGTAAAAATTCAGGGAAGATGATCTGCTGCCAAAGGCTGTGTTTGTATTAGTTTATGAAACCAATCACAATGCATACTCACAGCTGTTAAAAAGCCCAGAAGTTCTTAGCTCCAACGTGAATTCCACATACAGCAACTTCATTGGTAGGACAAGTATTGTGAGTGAAATTTCCTTTTCCCCCTGCACTTAGGACAAATATATGTGATTTCAATCAAATGTTCCTATAAAATTCCCTTCCGTTTGACGATGTGCTGCCTACATGTCTGGAACCTCACTCAGAAGAGCTTTTGGCACTCTGCCCTCCTCCACTGCCTGTTCGGTTTGCAAAGGATGTGGAAATCATGTTCCCTTGGTGCAGAAATGGCAGCTTTGGACCATTGTTGGCTCTTGCATGAAAACAGCAGCAATACCTCCCCTCTACAGATGGAGCATTTTCCCCTAGAGGACACCTGTGACAGGAGTTTGGCCAGGAACAGAGGGACTAAAAGACCATTGCAGCCTTTGGGAAAAGGAAGTCTGAGGCAGAAATGAGAAAAAATATCCTAAGCTTGCAGCGAGTATACTGGGGGGAATTGAGGCATGGGAAGCATGTACAGGCATAAAGGACACCGAGCATAATTCCTCCTGCATCTCCATCCTATGTCCCCTATATGGAAATCCTCTTTAATGACTTGATGTCTATGGCTACTCATCACAGTGAGTTCAGTTTTCCTTCCTATCTCCTGCTCTCCTGTCCTGAGTTGCGGCTTCCTTTCACACTCCCAAATTGCTATCTTGGCAAGAGGATTCGTGTGCTTGGGTTGGCCTGAAGCTGTCTGCATGTTGAGAAATTAGGTAGCTAAACTGAACAGAAAATCATTAAATTCACCGTGCAGTTTTCCATCTCTGGGGTTAATAATTCAGCCAATTTTCATACTATGTAAAGGGAATTTATTTGCCGCCTTGATTTTTCTGTTCATTCCAAATGAAATCCAGCAGGGATTCCAGCACCACTAGCAACAAGCGAACTGCGGATGGACAGACATCTGTGGAGATGAGCAGCTTGGTGACAGAGCACTACAATTGCTGGGCATTTCCAAAGATCCCACTGAAGAAATTATCTTCCATGGGGTTTCAGGGAGTAAGGATCCAAAAATGATGCTTCTGTAACATGCTGGGCAGTTTGAACTGGTTGGGAGATAACCCAGGTGTACAGGAAGGGTATGACATCTTTTATACAATCACAGTTTTCAGATGAATGTTTACAAGCGACTTCTACAATTTATAAAACATCATTACCTCATATGACTGCAATCTCATTTAAAATACATGTAAAGTACCCTTAAAAACTTAAGCTGTCCCACATCATTAATTAATCAAAATATCTGAGTGCATGATGGAGTTCTCCGGAGAGTGAGGAGCTAAGTTTTCATTTTTCCTTATTTTCTTGCAAAGAGGCCTTCGGTAATGTTCCCTGCAAATGATCTGGAGCCTCTTGTGAGTTTCTGTGGGATTTTTTCTGTAGTGAATGAAATAGGGGTGATGAACACATTGAAAAACGTTTCTTTATATTCATAAAAAAAAAGCAGCATATTTAATTTGGCTTTGAAGCACCTGTGAAACTCAATGGGGAAGATAATCATGGTGTGGTGTTACTCCTCTATAAATATCAGGCCAACCTCAAGGCTCAGATCTGCAGGTGTCCCATTCCTTGGGTTGCCAGCCTTGCTGCTGGCTCAGACAGGAGATCTGCTGATCTCATTCCAAAACCACTTCAAATCTGCTGAGATTTCCCATGAAATGGAGCCCTGGGACTGTGGCCACGGAGCAGCAGGAAGGAGCAATGAAGCAGAACAGAGTGACAAGCATGAAGGCAGGACTCAGTAGCAATATTTGTATTAAAATCTAGGAGAGTGACACTGAAGAATCGAGGAGTGTGATGACTGTATAACATCTCATCATTTGGAGAAGCAACCTGGCCCTTGATCTGCCAGCCCTTTGGGTTCAGCTTCTCCACCTGTGGTCAGTGTCACACAACATCATGGCCAAAGAAGAGGAGGCCCATCCCAAGGCAGATGCGTAGGGACCATGGGCAGGAGAAGATGAGACAATAACAGCACATAACAGCATCCTTAAAAATGCTAGTTTTGTTATCAATCCAGTGGCTGTAGCTAAAAAGAAGTAAGAAAATCACTTGCCTGGATGCTGTTGCAAAGGAGACGGCAGTTCTTCTTACTATTAGTCACAAGTGATTTCCTTTAAAAAATATTATTGTTATTACCATTATTTCTGAGATAAGCTGTTTAAGTCCTGATGGATGCTCCTGAAAATTGCTCTCTGCTCAGCTGACAAGGTTATCTGGCCTTAAGCAAAACGTGATTTTATGTTTTACTTGGACTGTGTTTGTCAGAACCAGTATAAAGCAAGCAAAACCAATGTGAACTGCACTATGGGGTGTATTTAGCTAAGTTTCAACATTTCCAAAAGTCAAATTCAGTAAGACAAATGTTGATGAGACTCTTAATGATACAAGCCAGTTGAAATCAATAATATCTCTAATAGTGTTGATCCTATTAATTAGTGGGATATACAACCACATCGTGAGAAATAAACTATGTCTTGGAGTTCTTGTAGTTTAAATATACAAAGGAGATTAAAAAGGGAGATGTTGGCCTCCCAAAGTTCCCTTTCAACTCAAGCTATTCTAAACTAAGTACTTAAAATAGATGTAAAAATGAAAAGCAATTTTCACCATCCTGTTTTCTTGGCAGAATTAGTGCCGAAGACCTATGCAAATAAAAATGTTAGTGCAGTTAGAACAGTTGGGCATTTCTGATATGAAATGGCAAAAATATCTGGAACTTTATTATTCATGCTATGCCACATATTAGTAAACATCTACATAGCCCTAAAGCTTGACTGCATCTTTAGAGCCTATGAATTCACCTTTCAAACAGCTTTATGCAACATGCTGGCACAAGCCCTTTTTTAATGACTCTAAGTCAGGTTCAAACAAGCTTATTACACAGCTGTGAAATTATACTGTCATATCCGGTAATGTAAGTCTGACATGAATCTTTGCTGCCTTCTGTATGACAATGGAAAACCCATTTCAGCGCTTTTCTTTCCCATAAATTCTTGCATGTTCACTGTTTCAATAACTGAGTGCATTATGGAAGGTATTTATGTTGACAAAATATGTAATTATGAAGTTAAACAAAATCAGCTCTTCCCGCCTTCTAACAAATACATCAGCTATAAATAATGAAACTTTACTAAATTTTTTGTTACATTGAATCTGTTTGTATTTGAACATAAGCAGAGACATAATTATTATATGGAAGTATTACATAATGTATTTTTTACCCCAAATTAATCACAGCCATGAATACTGCTTGTAGCTGAAAAGAATAATTCCTCGCTATTCTGTCTTTTAAAAGCAATCCTTAAATACAGAAATCTTAAGGACTACTCCTGATGAGGTTGCATTTCCCAGTTCTATTGCTTATATAATAACATGACAAAGACAACTTGTATGTGTCATCTTCAGTTCCAATGAAATTTTGTCCGTGACTTCTCAAGCTGTTGATGTTGAAGAAATTCCAGGAAAAATGGCCTTTGAGTAGGTTTCAGGCCAATTCCGCATTGCATTTCCCTGCTCCTGCCTGGGATGTGTTAACCGCGCTGCTCATGCTCTGCATGGTACACGTACAGCAACTTTAGTCCAGGAAATACCAGACTGAAATGTGAGAGTCATTACTTTTTGGAAATCCAAATGTTGGCAGGTAGGCGATGTCCATGGGAATTTGCTGGAAGTGGCTGTTTTCCTACAAGTAAACCGAAAAGGACATCCCAGCCGCGCATCACCCGCAGCCTGGCTGTGTGCACAGCGGGGGCATTTCGTCCCATTTATCTCCAACCGTTCCATAAAACTACTGTCATCCAGTTGTGTCTGTCGTCTTAATGCTGCCTCAGTCTCACAGTTAAAAAGAAATGCACATAAAATTTGCCCATTTTTGAACAATGCAAAAAACTCAAAACCATTGACTAATGCAGACCTACAGTCTTTCAAATGCTAATAAATCAAAATAAAAAGTGTTAGAGAAATTATATTATTAGTCCTCCTTTTTGCACTGCAAGCATTACAGATTTTTTAATCACAAGGCAGCGTCTTCAGTCCCTGTTTGAGTGATAATCCTGGTGGCTTTGATCCAACAGTGGCTGCCAAATGCCAGGGCAATGTGTTGTCAACATAAAATCTACAGCATTCTGGGGCATGAAGAAATGTAGTTCCCATCATAAGAAAAAAAAGGCAAAAAAATGAAGGAAAAAAAAAGCACTACTGCATTCTTTACGAAAATGCCAGAAATTCTTTTTGGCTTTGTTTATGTCACTGGTTAATCTTGTCTTTCTTAAAATGCTGTTTCTTCTCATCTGTTCAGCACCAAAGGAAAAAGTAAAGAAAACTCTGGAAAGGAGTACATAGAGATTTTTCATTTCTCCAGCAGAAATGGATTGATGCAGATGTATCTAACAGAAATATCCCTAAAATAATGACATTGGTGCAGTCTCTGCCCCATATTCCAAGTATTTCTGCCACGAACTGAGCCGTCACCTGGGATGATGCTCAAAACATGAAAATCGCATGACTGCATTTCTTACTAAGAAAAGGATTCATATAGTGAAAATGATATCATAGCACAGGGAAGTATAAGAGAACAAGGAACTTTTGTTTCCATGGCAATCCGAGCTCCTTCTTCAGACAGAAGCACAAAGGCAACACTCTGAATGATCATCCGAAGGTTGTGTTGATCTTACGAGGAAAGTTCGAGAGAATACACTGGGCTAATTTCCTTGGTCAGGCTGCAGGCTGCATTTCCAAATAGTTAAAACAAGCAATTGCTAAACAAAATAATTGCCTTCATTAATGTCATGTGTTTATTCTAAACTCTGTTTTACTGAAGGAAACAGCAGCCTGCTCGTGAGGGACAGAGCACAACTGGCCGTTCTTTAGGCTCACTCATATTTTGCATCATTTGATCCACTCAAAGAGAAGAGTTAAGATCCCACCTATTTTTGGCATCCCTCATCTGGTAAAATAATGAAATTCTCTTTAATGTCAAATGCCTCTTAAAAATTAGTAAAATGTCTCCATATGAGAGCTTGTTTTTGTTTCCAGTCCTTTTTTCTTTTTGCCATAAGAGACACTCTTTCAAGGATCTGCCTTACCAACAAGTGCAAATAGGCTTTTAAACACCTGGAAACCCCAGGGACACATTCAACGTACACAGGTAAGCAGGACAGCCAGCTGCTATCTGTCTCTGCTACATATGTAAGAAACAGGCAGCTAAGAGACGTATAAATGTTAAAGGCACTTTTCTTTGTACTTCCCAATGTCAGTTTTACGTTTCCATTTCCTCCGAGATGGTTTGACCTTGTTGACAGGAGGGGTAAATGCTTTATGCGGGAAAGAAAATGACTGTTCAAAAAGCGTAATCCTATTTTCTTGCTCCGTCCTTTGCTCTGTGATTGACTACAGATCTGAAGTACAAAGGAACAGAAACTTTCCTGGTGTTTGGGAGGAAAGTTATTTTTAGTGTTGTTTTGTTGCCAAGGCATATAGAAACCTTATGTGCTACCTCAGAAAGTTACCATGGAATGGCAGTGAAAGAGGGATGCTTATCTCTTCATCTTTTCTTTCCAAACACAAAGCTGTTCTCCAATTAAAGAATGATGCCCATACTCCAAAGGAGAAGTTGCACAAGTCACCAAGCAGTTTGTGGTTGAATTAAACATAAACGTGTGACCATTGACTCTGGAGTATAAACACAAATTAAGATCTTGAACCAGGGTAGTTCTTACACATACAAATTTGCCTCTCTTTTGTAAAAATGCATTAGTGAATCTGAACTTCATGAAGTGATGGTTGCCAACAACCAAACAGGGAGAAACAAGGCTGCAAAGGTGAGGGGGAAGAACGCAACATGTAAAGCCTGGTTTTCCCAAACTCAACCACTAGTTCCAGTAAAGCCATCTATTTGCAAAATGGTATATGTGACATAAGAGCTGGGAAATACCATTTTGAGGCATAAGGAGGGCAGGAAAGGGTGGTTCCTATGTCCACTCTCTCTGCTGGGACCAGCTTGGGGTGACGTGAGGACTGGCCAAGCTAAGCCTGAGACTAATGGCGAGGGGGAGCTGGGAGTGCCTCTTTTTTCCAGGGGTTTTGTTGAAATGGGCTCAAAACACACAGCTTGAGATGCATTAACCATCATCTTTCAAATAAATCTTTCTTGTGAACAGAGGGGGAAAGCCCCATTAGTTTGCAGATAACAGCACATTGTGTTTCACTTCAGCAGGACAAAGATTAAAAGCAAAGTGTAGAATGACTTACTGGTGTCGTCCAGAAGGGGAGGATAATGCTAGTTGCAGTTGTTCTACAAAAACATTAGTTTGCTTTATCTCCTTCCACATCAACTGCAAGTGTTTAAAAGCTCTTGTGATGCTTCACAGGCAAAAATAAGGAACAGCCCCTAGGCAAAAAACATCTGAGCCTTCAGTGAACTTAAAGACTCTTGTGCCACTTTCTTGTAAGTTGTATGTTGCTAGGATGCTGACGGAGAGAAATAAAATGGTAAACACATCTTACGGTGAGAAAGAAGACCAAAATTCTGCCTTGAAACAAACTTTTGTGTGGTTCCAGCTGGCTGGATGCATGGACACCCCAGAACCAGAGGTGGGTCTGGAAGGAGCAGCAGTGCATCCATACCCATAGCCACAGAATGTGTTAAAATTCAAGAGAAAGAAATATACAGGAACAGGTTATTGGCACAGGTCAAGACCTAGCAATAGATATTGATGGATATGTTTGATGAATAAATCTTTCTTAAGGTAAGTACACACAGAGTGAAAGGAGAGAGTTATTTGTGGTGCCTGGAGGAGGTGAAGGAGTGGTACAGCACCACTTGAATCCACCAGGAAACTCAGAAATTATTACATTATATATGAAATGAAACACTGCTGGCATATGATCTGCGCCCTAATTTTACACCAACACCTCACTTAAATAACATGAACATACAGCAATGAGTTGTTGCATACGTGAATAACAACGTATTGTGATGGGTGATCTGGGTAACACCTGGATGGATATTTGTGTCACTTAAATGCATTTTTTTACATGTATTAAATAAGTAAAGGTCTTATATTGTCATGACAAAAATTTTGCTGCTATACCATGCACAGCTGTAGTCATGCATCTACATATATACAGCTATTATGCATACTCACCTATTAAAATGTCCAAATCCAATATGACAGATATATTCAATATATAGGATAAACTAAAAAAAAAGTCCACACAGTTGCCTCCTTATAGAAAAGGTATTGTGTGGGAGAGAAAATACGTGATGTCTACACACATACGTTATTGAAATGTAAACATGTAAAGTCGCCAAAAGCAAACAATTTACAATTCCCACAAATCACATTCCTCAGGTCTTTATTAATGTACATTGGACTCTATATTTTATGAAAATACTTCTTGTTATGCTTGGAAATGTAAACCCTCTTCTGTTTCCAGGTATCCTTCTTCGACCACTGCAATGAGTTAAATAACAATTTGCAGCTAAAGCTCGTTAAAAAAATAGGTCATTAAGGATGTCATGGAAAAGTCCATTTATCTGTTACTTCTCTAGGTATGTGAATGTCTGCAATGTATGCAAAAGAGAGACTGTGCTGCAAGCGGTACCAAATCACACACATTTTCTGTGGCTTGTGCTCTGTCCTCACAAGTCAGGAGGAGAAGACTGGATACTTTGGAAAGGGAAAACAGAACATCTGTGAAATCGCTAAAATGGGATATCCAGGATATTCTTCTTGCCACTGAATGTAGAGAACAAACAGCCCATTTCACACACCATGTCCAGTGGGTCTCAGCTCCCACAGCTCCCCCTGTCACTGCACACCCTGCACCAAAGGGAACAAAGCCACCTACTCCAGATAAAACCACCTGAAAAGTTCGATGGGAAGCAGTTTTTCATTAAACGAATTTTCTTTTTAAAATACATAATTCAGTAAAGCAGTGAAAAAGAAAATTGTTTTTTATTCCAGTTTTAGAAAATTAAAATCCTAGCTTTAAAATAGAAAAAGTCTTAGTTTTCAAATTTTAAAAGAACATAAAACTGAAGAATGAAACTAGAATTTGTTGTGAAAATATTTGTCTACAAGAAAGGACCGCAAGCACAATATAATAATTCAATTTCTTTTGGGACAGTGATTTAAAAAGCCAGGATCATCACTAAATATATGGGACTGGATCACCCACAGCTGGAACTCAAATATACCAAAATATATAGATACTGAGATATGAAATTATGCTTATTATTATATTAAAGTTATGAGAAATATATGTGAAATGCAATTGCAAAAGCAGACTAAAGAATAGGGTAACAAATTGTCACAGAGACACACTAGAAGTCAACTTGGGCAACAAGCTCCAAACAGACTTTATTCTAACCAGAACGGTCTAGCAGAAAAGCAACTACAAACAGCGTTTATCCAAAATTATTCAGCACTCCAACAACATTATAGAACACAGGTTTAGATACTGAGTGTGAGCTTGGTTACTACTCAGCTAATTCAAACTCAAGGGAATCAGATCCCTGTGATGATTCAAAATGCACATTTTCCCATTCTTACAAGGTGGAGGACTCTCAAAGAGCACCCAGAAGATCATGTACCAGGTCAGTGAGGTGTCTCAGTCCCTGAGGAATGTCCCTCAGATGGTCAGTCTAAGGAGAACCTTCCACTGTAGACCTATTGCTCGGAGGAAACCAACTCCAAGGTGGTCTCCAGTGGTGACCCCATTTTATAGCCTGGTGGAATCTGGCTGTGGCCATCACAAGCACAGAATCATAGAATTGTTTTGGTTGGAAAAGGCCTTTAAGATCATCAAGTCCAACTGTTAACCCAACATTGTCAAGTCCACCTCTAAACCATGTCCCTAAGAACCTCATCTCCTTGTCTTTTAAGCCCCTCCAGGTATGGTGACTCCTCCACTGCCCTGAGCAGCCTGTTCCAATGCCCAACAGCCCTTTCTGGGAAGAAATTTTTCCTCATATCCAGTCTAAACCTCCCCTGGCACATCTTGAGGCTGTTTCCTCTTGTCTTATCACTTGTTATTTGGGAGAAAAGACCAACACCCTCTATGCTTCAACCTCTTTTCAGGTAGTTGTAGAAAGTGTGAAGGTCTCCCCTCAGCTCCTGTTCTCCAGGCTGAACCCCCCAGGTCCCTCAATCCATCCTCATAAGAATTATCAGCTGGCCTAATCAGCCAAGAAGACCTGAATTTCTCTGTTCACATCCTCGCTTGTCTCCCATACATGCTTCATGGTCCAGAATCTTCTTGGGGCCCCCTTAGCTGAGGCCTCTGTTCTGTTGACTGAGTGTCCCACCCCTCCTGCTCCCCCATCGGGGCGGAGGAGGCGGTGAGGAGAGGGTCATTGGGGCACAAAAAGTGTTAGAGCCATCAACTGCACCATTGAAAGATCCAACTGCTACACAGATGTGATGCTTTCTCCTAGATGACTGGACAAGGGCAAGAAATAAAATATACATGATGAAAATATAATCTGGTATTTTCAACACGGGAGTAAGGATCCACATTTCACACGAGCCAACTGCTGCACATTTCCTTCAGCACTGAAGGTTATTTTAGAGGTATGGAAAAGATGAAAGATAAGATTTTACTCTCAGATAAACTGATTCTATTAACAACACTGGGTTGCATGTGTGCAGCTGCTAGCACAACACATCCATCCCAAAAGTCAGGATCACTCCAAAAAGAGTGGGGAAAAGGGTCACTGATGAAAGCTGTCCCACCTGGTTTTCAGCTGGGCTGAGTCCAGGGAGCTCCCATACACCTGAGGAGAAACCTCTTATAAATTGGCACAGGCTATGTGTGGAGTTATATTAGTTATATATCACTAATAGATAGTAATTGGCACTAATACATAGTGATATATAATATATATTTTTATATATTCTATATATAAAAATATACATATATAGTTCTTTATGTATATATCTATATATATAACTAATACATATTTTTATATATTCTATAAACTAAGTGATATATAAACTATATATACTATAGTGCATATATACTCTATATATAGTATAGCGTATATATAGACACTATATATATTAACCAATACAAAGAAAGGAGGCTGAGATTTGTGCTGGAGAGGGATCCTACATTTTTACAAACTAAAAAGACCAAAAAAAATACCATGAGAGGGAATATAGCCCAACACATATGGAATGAGGATGATTTACCACAGCCCCACATCCCATGCAGCTTCGTGTATGCCCAGGGTCAAAGTCCAGGCAGGGCTCCGTGTGCCCCCCCCGCATCTGCACAGCATCTCCTGGGGGAGGGAAACCCTTTCATACACAGGCTGGGTAGCAAGGGCTGGCTGCCAAATTTATTTATGTTTTTAAACAAATGCTCTCTCGGATAATCTGCGTGCGGGGAGCCTAAAAAACTGTTGGAGGGTTTAGCGGAAAGTGTCTTGTAACTTTTTTGAGGGAAGCAACAACAACAAAAAAGTGAAAGGAAAACAGAAAAGCAGCGAGTTGACTGCTCTGCCGATCCCACCTGCCAAACGCCGGCGGAGCGGAGCGCTGGTCCGTCTGTCTGTCTGTCCGTCTGTCTGGCTGCCGAGCCCGCCGATCACATGCAGCCCCGTCCTGCCCCCTCCCTCCGCAGCCTCCGTCCCGCTGCGCAACTTCGGCAAAACTACCCCAAAGCGGCGGCTCTTTGCTGCTCCAGCCCTCTAGAAGGGGAGTTTCCCGGCTGCCAAGGCTCTCTGTTTTCCCCTCTTTCCAAATAAAGTTCTGGGATTTGCAGAGATTTATGCAAAAGCAAAGGATAATGATTGCCCCGAGCAAGAAAAACTCATGTTCTTCTCAGCTCTGCTTCGCTCTCTGCGCCTTTGGGCTGGTGCTGCTGGGGGATGTGTCCCAGGCTGTACCCATGGACGATCAGGATTATTACCTGCAGGAGATTAGCAACAGAGATCATTATTATTCCTTCCCGTATCCTGGTGAAGAGTTTTTTCCTTTCACGGAGCAACCTGGAGAGGAAGGACCCGTCCGTGCTGCAGAGACAGAGGAGCACCCAGGGTTCAAACCCAGCAGGAAAGAGTTAAAACCGAAGAAAAACAACAAAAAAGGAAAAGCCATTCTTGAAACTCCACCAGGTAACTTTCCACCTCCTCTCCCAGAGCTTGGAGTCTGCTGAATCTCATGCTGACTGTGACTTTTAGCATTAATGAATATCCAGTTAATGGCAGTCTTGGTAACAATAACAATTAATGTGCTCGTGGTGAGGATGATGACAACACATTAATTTTTAATATCCCACAGAACAGATCTGCTGAACTTCTATAGATTTTTTTTAACCCTTTCCTCATCAAGTAAAGACATATCAGAGTGGTAATGTATTAATTATGCTTCACTCTAGCTAGTATACAGACTTTTCCTTCTTAATTACACTTGACAGCTGGCTTGCTATTAAAGCTGCTGTTCTATAAGCAAGAAAGACCGATTCCCCGGTAAAAACTGGTTGTATATGGTGATGCTTTACATTATCTCTTGTCATTTTAACCTGAGAGGTTCCTGATTTAATTTTACTTATAAACCTGTGAATTTCTTTGAGATGTCACTTGACAGCCCTCCAGAGGAAGATATGTAAACAAAGATCTTCTTGTAAAAGACTAAGCCATAACAAGCTCAGTGTAATTATTGACCTGTAAAATAATGAAATTAAATAGCCACAAAAAAGCCTTATAAAAACAGAAAAGCCACCCTTAATTCCATTTTCTATTTTCTGCATTTGATTGGACGCAAATATGCAACGATCAAAGTTTGCAGAAACTTGATGAACTTCTACCATCCAGTTTTTCTCATTACAAGCTAATTGCACCCCCCCCTTGAAAGAAGAGTAATTTCTTTCTTTGTTTCCTAAATTAATGCTGGGTACTTTTTGGTTTGGGACACTTAGAAGTGAGTTTGGCCCAGCATTGTAAAATCTGAGGGCAAATCCCACATCCCTACAGCTGAACTCCCTACATCTGAACTTCAATGGCTGGAGCACATGGCTCAAAATTTGCAATTCAAAGCCGTTATTGCATGCAGAGAGCAAAACAGAGGATCAGGGGTTGTAGAGTGACATTAACTTTTCCCAGTTACATCTAAAAGAGAATAAACAAAGTACTTTCAATTTAATGTTAACACTAACAGAAATTAATTAGCAAAGATACGGGGTTTTATAATAATAAACAGTGATAAGAAAATAACGTTTCTGAAATCTGGGAAGCCATGTGGGACAGGCAGTTTGGATTGCTGGTGTAACTCAAGGCAGAAGTCAAGGATGACAGTAAATATATTAATACCTCACCCAGGGGAGCAGAGACAGGGGACATCTCCACCCTTGGCTTCCTTGGGCCAGCAGCAGCTTCCTGAGCAGGTACTGCCTGGCTTATTAGGTTTTTTATCTTACCATGGGCAACACATGGATTTCAAAGCTACTTAGTTAGATACCAGTCTTTTTCTTGTTCAGCATGTTGGAGACAGCACGGATTTCCAGCCTGTAGTGGGATATTCTGGGCTTCAGCTCTGTTTTCACCTTCCTTGGTGCCTTTTTCCCAACTTCACAGGCACCGTGGCATCACATATACTTCACCAGACATGGAACACTGTGACAGCGATGATGACAGCATCCAATATGTGAGGGCAATGTTCATTCATCTCTATAGACAGGTGTCTTTCTTGTTCCCCACCTGCACTGAGCACTTTACAGGGGCAAAGGAGGCAGAAGCCACGTGGGTAACAACCTCCTTCAGGGTGCAACGCTTGTCCCTTCCAAACCTGCTTGGGTGGATGCACTGGAGACAGAGCGGTACAGAATTCTAACTATATTACACAGCATGCTGAGGTCTTACAAGCAGTCTGAATTTGGTCATCGCCTAAGAATGTTTGATTTTACACATGGAATGGCACTCGTTTTTCTGTATAGGAAATTAGGGAATTGGAAAAAAAAGACCTCCTCAAACCTTCCTCGGAAAACTTCCTATTGTGTGCCAACTAATTGACTTGTGCAAGTTTTGTCTTCTAATTTGGTGCTTTTTGCTTTCCACTCAGTTCAAGGAGTCATTTCTGCATTCAGCCAGGTGAGGTCCTTCCTTGACCTCCTCTTCCTCGGCATGGCCAAGCACAAGGTCAAGGGGATCATGGGAGAGGCTCGTGATGCACCACGCAAAGTAGCTCGAATAGCTCAGTCCCTCCTTCCAGAGCAACCTTGTGCTCTTTTGACACAGCTACTGAGCTCTCACCAGCCACATGCAATAAGAGGTTTTAAAGCCTATGAGCTTTTTAAAAAAATAGCCAGAGGTACAATAAACAACTGATCCCCTCCACCAAACTTTCTCTTCTTGCTCAGTGCATGGAGGCTTGGCACCAACTCAACAAACTAGCTGTTACACTTTAATATGGGAAAATTCAGTGTATTTCCTTGGGAGCAGCTGAACTATTTTAACTGAAATAGCCATAATAAGCCCTAAGGCAAACACCCAGCAAAGAAAATGGTTACCATTTGTTAAAGATTTAAGGAAAACCAGGAGGTTTTTAGCAGGAAGCGTCAGGCAATTTTAACTGCAGACAGTGCTAAAACTTCTGGCTATAATATTTGGAATTTCTCCTTTCTTCTCTCCCAAAGGCAGGCAAGGGCCAGGTCCTGCCGGTGCAGTGACACTGATGCTTGGTACCATGTCACCGCGCGTCGCTTTGAAATGAATATCTGGAAATCTGGGCCCTTGTAAAGGTGCCAGAGGTGCCTAAATAATAATACATGCCTACAATTTCTCACATTTGGCCTGTTAAGGGGACAGCTAGAAATAATAATAGCAGTTGCCAAACAGATATCCATGAATAGGAGCTATAAACCTGGCTGTGTAAATACATATGTTGTCTCTCTATATATATTTATATGTTTGTACATATATCTGGAACTGGAATTAATTTATTGGGCATGCAGTAAACACAAAAATTTGCTTTTTGTGAGGCTTGCTGGCAGCCGGGGCATGCGGGATTAATTAGTTGTAACAAACAATAGTCTGGCTGGGAGCTGGGATGAAGAAAGCGGAGGAACGGGAACGTGTGATCTGCCCTTTGGCTGAGCAGCTGGTGCTGATCAGCCCCAGCTTTGAATCAAAGTCGAAATCAAACGTAGCAGTTCTGAAGGACACGGCACGTAACAGATGCCACGAACTCAATTTATTTAAGCTAATTACTGAAGGTGGTGAGAATATAGATATTTTCAATCTGTAAGATATTGATGTAGAAAGAAATCCTCTTGATGTCAGAGAGGTTGCAATGTGTTTTGGGTTTTTTAAGTATTATTAGAATCAATATTTGCAAATACTTGATTCAGGTAACAGTTAAAAATATCAGTCTGCCTCCTTGCCCTGTAAATGACTCATAAATGAAGTGGTACCAGGTCATCCTTGGGAGGTAAACGGTTGGATTGACAGGTTTCTGTATATACATATTTCCATTTTCTAATTCCATCCGTGTTTGTTTAGGCTTCTATCCAAAGCTCATTCAAATCACTGGAAAGAGTCTTGTTAACCTCAATGTTTTTCTTTTATGAGGCCCTTAATAGAGTTTAATATATGCCGTCCCAGCTGCCATCTGTGGGGCAGATCCCTGCAGATGCTTTGGGGTCTGTCTGCAAACATTCACCGTGCGGAGGTTTAGGGGGCTGCAATCCCCATGACATTGCTCAGTGCTTCACGTTGCTCTGGGTCACCACCCGACAGTTCCCACTGTCAACCCGATGGCGCCCAAATCAGCCACAATTACATCTGTAATTACTCTTCTATGCTTCTGTCAATTTTTGGTGTAGCTGCCGCATAACTCTAGAAATGCAGTGCTACAGACTCTTTGTTCCGTATCTCCTTTCATGGTTAATGTGATACCACGCTTGCCAAAATACTGCCTACATAGCTCTCTTTAGTCCAAGACTATCTGTCAGTCTCATGGAGAATGCAGGAAGTTGGGACCTACCAAACATTCCTAAGATACAAGTTTGATTTTTAAAACTTGTATTGCTACAGTGTTTGTGTTTTGGCCATGCCTCAATTCTGATTGCCTTTAGAAAATAAGAGAGTGATGTTTATTTATACGGCAGTGCTCAGAATGGGTTTACTGCACATTTCTTTTGTATTTCATAGGTCTTCCAGTGTTTGATCTCTGCACAATCCAGCATATGTGTGTGTGTAGTTACCATGATTTCCTTTGTCTTGTCTAATCTATTGCTCTCCTCAGGCTTGATGAAACTCTTCAGATGCATCGCTGTTTACTTGCTCCAGATTTGTTTGGTTTTGTGTAATTTTGCCACCTGTTCAACAATGTAATTCTTAAGGGTTTTGGTGTGTTTATTTATTTATTTTTTAAAGTTATGTAGTGCATTAGGAGTCTCTTGGATGGGTCGTGATCTCACTGTCTGAGGAGGAGTCAATAAGGAAAGGCAAAAAAATGACGAAATGGCCAATGCAAGCAACTATGTAAACTGTCTTGCAGAAATATTTTGAATGTATAAAAGTAGACTTATATTGCGTTAATTAAGATGCTTATCAAGATATGAGATAATGAAGGCTTGGTGAGAGATCAGTAAGTGAAAGAGGAGGAAAAGCTGAATCAGAGAGATGTTATTCAGGAAAAACTAGAAAGATTTTGGTACAAAATGGCGATGAAGACCTGAAGAGGGTGTGAAGTTAACAACATGACAAGTTCATGGTGTTATTGGCATTTGAATGGTGAATTTGTTGACTAGGAAGAAGACATGAGCGTGATACCTAAGGTATTGAACTAATAGCTGAAATCACTGAAGAAGTCACGTGGATACACCAGATTTCCAGCTAGAACAGATGTAAACATAGAAGAAAAAGGTGGCCAAAATTGTGGTTTTAGATGGGATTAGCTAAAGCAAAGATACAAAGAGGGGAGACTGCAAACAAGCAGACTAAAGGCGCACCAGAGAGCCAGGAGGAAGTCTAGCAGCAAAGAGAGTCATTAAATTCAAAGTTTTCCAAAGACATTTGAAGTCCAGCATGTTGAACTTTGCTGGCATGATGAAGATGGGGTGACGCCTCAGAGCTCTGGCTGGGAAGAAGAAGTCATTAGGAATCTTGGCAAGGTGCCTCGGAGTGGAAGGCAAGGGCTGAAAACCAGACGGGACGGGTGGCTGGTGTGGGTCTGCGGGGAGCAGAGCCCGCGGTGGCTTTCAGCAGCATGTTGAGGAGCTTGGAGGAAAGGTGTGGAGGAAAATGGGGCAGGAGCTGGGAATACAAAAGAGATTCAGGGGAAAAAGGAGGCTTTTGGGTGAGAGAACTGAATCAGAGGGTAGAATGAAGGCTGGGGATGACTGTGTGCATGGACTGGGTTTTAAGTGAAGGCTATTGAATCATAGAATATCATGAGCTGGAAGGGACCCACAAAGGTCATCAAGGCCAACTCCTGCCCCTGCATTGACAACCCCACAGTTGACACCGTGTGTCTGAGGACGTTGTCCAGTCTCTTCCTAAACACTGTCAGGTTGGGGCTGTGACATCTCCCTGGGGAACCTGTTCCAGTGTCCAGCACCTCTGGGTGAAGAATCTTTTCCTCATGTCCAACCTAAACCTCCCCTGGCACGTCTTCTTGCCATTCACTCGGGTTCTGTCATTGGTTGCCAGTGATAAACAACTCATATAGGAACTAAGAAGAAATAAGCACAGAATGATCCACATGCTCAGTTAATTACCAGTGCTGCTGTTTTCTATCCTGTTTTAAACCTTGTAGCTGGCTTGCACTTCTGAGAAGCCCAGAGAAAGTGGAGCGCTCCTGTGTCCTAGAATGTAAACTGTCATTTCAAAGCTTTTGCCAAAACTTCATATGCTACCAACTTTTACAAACTAACTCATTTGCCCTAGGTGTACATTCCATAAATTTTAATATGGCCTGTATCACGTCCTGATTGCCAGATGTGACAAGCGAAGATGAAAACATGTGGCTTTTAATGAGCCTTCTTTCATCTACCAGCATCTATTTTCTCTTCAGCACTTCTACAAATATGTAGGATTATGAAAAGTAACATAGCCATTGCATTTGAGAGCCTGTCCTTTAAAGAATGTCACAACAAAGGAGGATGAAGGATGACTAAGAATGAATAATGAAAAATGCCCTTGAAATTGGCCAGACCTTTTTGATTAACATTTTCCTTACCCATGGCTTCAATGGCTAATGAAACGAGAGAAAAAAAATCAGAATAAACGTGTTTTATTATGCTAGAGGAACCTGCTTTCTACGATAATTCTCCTAGCAGTTTTTTTCTGAATTCAGACTAATTTTTAAGGTGAGAAAAATACCTCTCTAAAAAAGAGATGGTTTCACTGAACAGATTTTAGTAGTATGAACCTGAATCTAGACTTGTACCTGAAATGTCAGCATATTACAAATCCCTCATTATTCAAATTCATTCCTGTTTTTTGATGGTATTCTCTGTTCAGTGAGCTGGCTAGACAGGTCAATCTGATGGTTCACAATCAAATTTCACTTATTTCTTTTGGTTTTGCAATGAAGATTTCCGTCAGCTATGTGAACTTAAAACCTGTCAAAAAGATGAAGTAATGGAAGTTAGGGTGCAGAAGCAATGATTTATTGAATTTTCAGTGTCTGAGCCTTTTCTTCCTGGAATTTTTGAGCCTTGCCCAATACATTTTCTATGTAAAAAGCAATACCAAAAGTTTTATTGTCTGGGTACAGAGCTGAGATTTGATTGTCCTATATACTGGTTTCATGTGCTTGTGTTATTATTATGCAAAAGATGCACCAGATTTGGTCTTCTTGTCAGGCCTCTGGTGAGGTTATGTCTTGTGATACTTGTTTTATAAGCAAGGCTTTCTGAAATGAACATACTTGTATGTGCCCTTAACACTAGGCTTTTGGGTACTCAAGGCAAACAGGAACAAAGCTCTTATGTAGCCAAAATTATTTACCTTTTAAAATGCAGTGATTAAACATGGAAAACACTCTGTAGCCTTTACTCAGCTCAAACAAACATTCACCGAAAGAAAACAGAGGTGAGAGAAATAATCACTCATGTTCGAAACAGACAATCACCTTTACTCTTTCTGTCCCCGGGAGCTGCCTTAATAGACAGTTTGGTCCTGTTTAATTCAATGGGTCATGAATCAAAGGCAGCATTTGAATTTGCTTCATGGTTGCTTTTTTTTTTCATGGCCATTATAGCTGTGCAGTTATATCTCCAGTGTAGGATTTACTTAGTAACCGGCTTGAATATACTATCCATGCGCAGGCAAGAATAAATTGCATGGAAAATGGAATAGAGGACATTTTGACCAGCCCCAACATGGGTATCTAACACTGCTAATGTCTGATTTTTTATGCAAGCACATTTCTAATTTCCTTGTAACACAGCAAAAGGAACATTTACGATCCCATTCCCCTGTGGTTTTATCATCCCTGCGCAGGGAAAAACAGGGTACTCTTGATTTCTGCTGTCTGCTAGAAGGGATGAAGCACCATCAGAGAGGAGCAAGGCATTTTACTCTTCGTGCATTCACCAGGCAGTGCTAAATTAACTTGACAGGTGTAAAAGGAAAACTGTTTCTCTCTTCTACCCATAGCTAAAAATGGGAACAAAAAAAAGGTGAGAAAAACAAGAAGGGGAATGACGAGATGCCAGATGGTGGCTCTGAGGGTCAGGGTGCCTATGGAGACATCAGGGGAAGTATATGGGGATCATTTAAAGCATCTTTGGAGTACTTGGGTTTAGCTGTTAATCCCTCTGGCCCTGTTTGAATTAAATTTAAAAGGATATTCTGGAGAATATGCTGATAGATATCTAAGTCGTCTTTTGGAAATAAAATAATTTCTTTCTGGTGGGTAACATACTGCAATTGGCAAGCAAGGATTTGTATCGTGTTACTGGGAGTTTGGACTCGATGATCCTCATGGTTCCATTCCAACTCAAGATATTCTATGATTATAGGTTAAATGGAGATCAGGAAAGATAAAGGCTTCATTCCTTATTTCCGCAGTGATCAACACAATTTTTCTAAATAGCAAGAGGCTTTGAAGTAACTTTCTGGTTCTGGAGGGGTGTTTAACAGAGCTGTCTTATAAATGGAAATCAAGCTCAATACACTGTGAAGTATATTTCAAAATCATGTCTTGTAAAAAATTATGTGAGGTACTGCTACTAGGTCAGAGCTGGAGAAACACATTTTATTCTTGGATTAGGCAGAGTGAATGATTTCCTATTCTGACACACAAGAGAGCCCCAAACCTGCAAACCTGTGGTGCATGGTCTGTGTGGGGCTGCGTCGCAGCGTGTCTGCTGGGATTTGCTATTGCAGAAAATCACACAAAAAGAGGCAAGTTTCAGTGGATCGTGGCAACCTCCAGTAACTATTGCTTGTGCATCTGATTTAGTAGTGAAAGCACGCAGATACCGTATTAATCTTCTATTTACGTGTGGTTATTTACGGTATGGGAAACCTCTAAATGTACAGGTCTGTAAATAATAGCAAATAATACCGTTCTACTGCTTTCACACAACCATTAGCAGGATGCTGTGTTTCTAAATTTGCTGCTGCATCCAACAGTCCAAGTGAGGAATGCAATCAAAGCTGTATACAGAAGTTAAACATATTTCAGGTATTGGCAGCTTATGCTTCTTTTTACTTCTTTCTGCTACACAGTGTGCTCACTGGTTTCCAGTTACTAATAATGAAAATATTACTTTCAGAGTGAATAGTGTACCTGATTAATTTAGCTCTTAAAGATCTATTTGGTATTTATCTTTTTCTTATATTTTTTTTCATTAGCATGAGTTGCCTGACAGACTTCTTGTATGACCATACATCAGCCCTAGGCTGCTTGTGAATTACGTGAGGTATGTACCTGGCAATAGTGTTGTTCTGCTATAATCAGCAGAATTCCCAAGGACCAGCTTGAACTAACATCACAACTTCAGTCTTTATCAAGTCAGTATTAAAAGGTTATGTGCATGTTTATATTTATAAACACCTAAAAATACAGGAGTTTTGAAAGATGTGTGGTCTTTATTTTCAAGACAACAGATTAAAATCTGAGAAGCTCCTGTCCTTAGAAATATAGCCATGGGTAGTGGTCATTTTGGTAATGGTGATTGAAACTGTAAATGATATTTTTCTACTTCATCCATTGGGAGTTAATACAAATATCAAAATAATCACCTCTCATCTAGCCCTTAGCTGGATAATCATGCTCATCTTTGTTTTCCAGCCCTGATTCAACTTCTTCTGAGCTTCATGAAAAGAGGAGTATCTCCTGCAGCATGGGCTGGGAACATGTGTGTGGCTCAGCTTCATGTTCAGCATCTTTCCCTGTAAAATATGTGTTCATGTCAGCAATGAGAGTCCTTTAGCCATCTGGGCAATCGTTTGAAGTCCAATAAAGGGAAATATCCTGTTCCAATGCCATGTCTGGTGGCCATGTTTCTCCCAGAGTGTGGAATACTGGACATGTTTGCAGTGGACTGATCTGTTCAGGAAATGTGGACAGAAAAATGCTCAGTTTTGAATCCTAGTACATGGCAGACAGGTCTTGACCATCCAGAAGGAGACACTACTGGATATGCCCCAAAGCTGGACACTAGGTACAGCCTTCAGCTGTTCTATGATGGGTCTCAGTTGGGCTTAAGCACCAGAGCCCTGTGTCCAGCTTGTTCTTTTGGACCTCAATAGCTCATCTAGACAACATCTAACAGAGCTTCCTAAATCTAATTTTTTTGCTTAGATTATGGGGCTTGAGCACTTCCTGTAGACAGTTTCTTCCTCACACTCCCACATACCACAAATTTATTACTTTTCTTGGCATTTCCCTTCTCTTTGACTCCACAGGGTTTATCCTCCTGGCTGGGACCTAAAAGGGAGCCTGAGGGAGAAGCCCAAATGTTGGGCTTGGCTTTCAGAGTTTTCTTTGGTCTGTGGAGTGGCTCAGGAGGTCTGTGGTCTCCATTGTCCCCAGATTTGCCTTTTGCCTGTTTCCTCATATGAACTTTAGAAAGCAAAACAGTCTCCCCTTTCAAGGGGAGTTATGTTTGACAAGAGAGTATGGAGTGAGGCCAAGCATCTCCTCCTTCTAACGCATCCAAGGTTCACTGTAAACTACCTGAGTGTATTAATCATTGGAGATGATGTTGTTTGTAATGGAAGCAACTGAAAACTCTCTTTGTCATTCTTTGCCAGAAATTAGAGTATTTTTATGTTCTCCTCTTCAGGGATACAGTGTTTTATGGTGACAGGTTTATGGCTTCTCTCTACTGTCAGGGTCCTCCTAAAACATCTGTCAAATCAAGGGAAAAATTCAAAGTATCTTAGAAGACCTGATCTCAAATGTGGAGGTAAGCACTCCTTACCAACACCGTTACGACCACCCCTTATGCCAGATTTGGGTTTAGCACACTCTTGTTTTCCCCCAAGATAATTTTCAAAAATATAATGAGTTTGCCCCATACTCATTAGACAGGATCTGAACACAGGACCAGACTTTAACCTTCTGAGAGATTTTTCATTGGCATAGAGCAGAAACTTTTGTTTCAGCAGAAATAAATCACAGAATCATAGAATGGTTTGCATTGGAAAGGACCTTCAAAGCTCATCCAGTGGCACCCCTGCCATGAGCAGGGCCATCTTCACCAGCTCAGGTTGCTCAGAGCCCCGTCCAGCCTGGCCTGGGATGTCTCCAGGGATGGTTCATCCACCACCTCTCTGGCCAACCTGGGCCAGGCTTTCACCAGACTCAGGGACAATTATTTCTTCCTCATTTCCAGCATGAATCTCCCCTCCTTCTGTTTAAAACCATCACCACTTGTTGTGTGATAACACACTCCTCTAAACAGTCTGTGGATCTTCAGGATTTCAGAATTGAGCAAGGAGACAAGCAAACATGCAATTTTAAGTTCACTGTTAACTCACATTTTGTATCATTTGAAGTTTCTGAGACACATCTTTGAATCAGTGAACCTTCTATGTGCTAAATGTTTAGCTTGTGATTATGAGCCTTTGCTGGACCGGGGCTGAATTGTTAAACAAAACAGAAAAGATGTTTAGACAGAATGAATTTTGGGAATCTTTTGCAGGCTACGCAAAGCTGCAAGATCATTAGGGAGCTGGAATAAGGAGGAAGGACCTCTGAAGACTCAGTCATTTGAGTTGGAGAGGTGCCCACTCTTGGAAATATTTATCTGAACCTTGCTTGAACTGTTTCAGCTCCCTCACATGGAGTTGGAGCTTCTTAAGAGCTTCCCTGCTGAACCTCCAGTTCTTCCCTCGGATCTGCTCAGAAGTAGCAAGAGCCATGTCTTTCTTGTGGTATTTTTAGCATTTTGCTTTCTGTGGGCAGGAAGCTCAGAGGCTTGTGAAAGTGCTGAGTGCACAGAATTTAAAAGATATTAACTGAGCTTTTAAAATCACAGAATCCTGGTGCTTGCTTGGGCTTGGGGTATTTTTTTAATTTTTTTTTTTTCGTTGTTGTTCCCTAAATCGCCTTTTCCATGACTAGCTTGAGGGCAGGTAGAGATAAGGAAGTAAAATGGATGGACTATGATATGTGCCATTGCCTTTCCGGCAATGAACATCGGAAAGCTTAAAAGTCATCTGGAAGCTGAAATCCCTTGGGAAGTGGAGCAAAAGCTCCTGGGAAGCCCAGCTGAGAAATCTGAGAAAAGGAGAGCCTGACTGCAGAGTGTGCGTGTGTTTTAACTCCTTAAAAATCATGCGTTTTTCAAAAATTAGGGAATAATAAGTTGTCTGTGCAAGCTGGGCTCTGTGCTTAGATATGCATCGATGGTGCATTTTCCAGTGGGATTCCTGTGCTCCCCTGGGGTTTGTGTCTCCAGAGTGAGCCCAAACACCAGCCGTAGCCCTGGTCGCAGGGGCAGCATCCATCATGCACCCCAGCAATTCCTCTAACTTCTGCTCTTTAGGATTTTTTATTTTTATTCTTTTTTAAGGAGGGTAGTCACATTTCAACCCAGGCCTGGATTTGATTCTCTCAAATCTTAGAGACTGAATTCTTTGTTGAAGTTTTACTTCCTTTTTCTTTGAACTCTTAAATACTTTGCTTTCAGGGTGCTTCTCAAGGGTGCGACAGTTTGGACGTAGGGGGCTTTAAAGGCAAGAAGAAAGCTCTGTTACATGAGTTCCTAAATCTTTTGCTTTTCAGGACTTCTGGGAATATCCAAAGGACCTCTGGTTATTTTCTGTGTGCACTTGGCCAATTCTTCATCCCTTCACTAAAACAGTTTTCCACTGTTTGGGACTTCGAATGTATCAGCCACTTCAGACTTCAGTAATGCCTTAGAGCTGAGCTTCAATCAACCATGCAATTAAAAGAAAGTCCATCAGAAAGAGATTAAGTGAAAAGCAAAAAGACAAGTAAACTTTTTTTTTTTTTTCTTTTACTGAGCTCTAGAAAGTACAATCTGATTTATTTTTCAGGGTTGGGAGGGAGCACAAAGTTTGAGTTCAGGTTAATTGTAACCACAAAACTTTCTTCCGAAATCATTGTCTGAGCAGTAGCTCCAGGCACTACAGTGACTTCTTTTCTTTATGAGAAGTGTTTGTTTTTATTCGTTCCTCCTATTATGCCATATGAAATAATAACAACAGATGTGATTCTAGAAAAAAAGTATATATGTCTACTCACTGCTAGAGCAGAGGCACCAGGTCTCCATAAAACCGAGACTTACACTTTATGAAAGGTTTTAAACCCGAGTTGGATTGATTTTAGGTATTTCCTGTCACAGGGTTCTCTATATAGGTCAAGTATTTAGCCCAGATGTGCAACCTGGAGGAGGGTTAGGCAGCAACTGAGACCAGCCTGTGCGGGATGACGACTCAGAAATAAACTCTGAGGTTTGAACTGTCCTTACCACCCACTCAGCGATGCGTCCTCACAGTTACTGCTGCGAGAGGAGGAGGAGGAATATTAATTGCAAGAGGTATAAGCACAGTTGGGTGCTGGGGGATGATGGTTGGCTTGGCAATCTCTGCTGAAGTGGTCAGCCCACCTTTGAGGGTATTCTTTCTCATGCAAGGAGGTGTGTTTGCAACTATATGTGTTTGTGTACATGCAGAGAAGGCAATTGTTAATGTCACTTCTGATTAGCAGCATAATCTTTGGGAAGGTTTAAAATTGGCAAGGATTAGTTTTTTTCACAGACCAGCAGGGGAGGAATGACTCTGGGAAGGATGATGCTGTGCTGTTCACCTAGGTCTCACTGCTACATCTATTCCACATGCTGTTGGTAAATGCCTATTTTTAGTTTTAATCATTAAAAAATGAAAGATGACATTTCCACTCCCAGCTAAGATGATTAATGTCGGTCCGCTGCCTAAAGGCATCACTTATACTACTTCATCATGCTGGCTCTGAACTTTGCTGGCTCCCACCAAGAGCTAAGTCAGAAAGCTAAACTGGTAGAAACAGCTTATGATGAAACCCAAAACTGCATAGCAAGGTGACTCTATCTTCATCCCTGATTTACCTGTGTTAGGCTTTGGACCGCTTCATCAAAAGAAACTAGTGCACCTGTTTCAGTACCATATTCAGCATGTTTTCCACTTTACAGAAAATAAATACAGTTTAGTCTATGCTAGATTTTATCTTGATTAAAAGTTGAATAATGTTAAGTATTGCTGACCAGGAAGTGGCTGATTTCAGTCTTTCTCAAGTGTAAATTTAGTTCTCAGGAGTGGAGGGAACTATAGTAGCGGGGATAAAATTTAATGGCTCATCAGTGCTAATGAGACCTCCTTTACAACCTCGCAGGCTGTTCCTGCTCTATGTGTGTGGGCTTCATGTGTGTCCTAGAGAGAAGGTGGGAACTGGGTGATGTCAGAGTGGTGCCACCTATTTCTGTACAACTGCACAGTATCTGTGCAACACCTACCTATAGATATAATTACTTCTGTAAGATGTTGATACTACAGCTTTTGAGCAGGCAGGGGGAAGAAAAAAATGTGACCACAAGCCAATTTTATACAACTGTTTTTATGCAGTTGTACTATCTTTGGTAAAATATGCTCAACTGGAATCATTAAACCGGTCAAACTTTAGCACTTTTGGGGTGTTTCATTTATTAGGCCAGGGTGGTATCTTAAGATAGTACCTGTTTTTTGTGTTTGTTAATGGTATTCCAAGTTTCAGTGTTTATTTTTAATGGCTAGACCTAATGTTCTTCTTGGAGAATCTTTGATCTTGCAGGATACCTCAGTGATTTCATATTTCAAAGTATTTCTGGCACGATGACATTGGACAGATGCGTTTTTAATGGTAATTTTAGTCCCATACCCAGCCATTGTGTGAGCGGTCTGTCTCAGTATTTTTCTCCATTGTTTGGCTAAGCTTATTTGTTTGGCTCTTGAAAAAAAAAAAAAAAAAAGGGAAGAAAAAAGGATGGTTCTCATTTTTGATGGCTGTGCTCAGTTTTTGTGGCTTTAGCTGGAATTACAGAAAGTCTTCATCCTGTGCTTCAGAAAAACATCACAGGAGACATTTTAAAATTAATAGCACAGAAGTCAGCCTTAGTCAAAGCTCATAATAAAAAGCTGAGAATTGATAAGGTATTTTTCAGGCTGTATTTTTTTGCCATTAAAGGGAATAATATGTCTTTTTCAGAGTGGCTAAATACCCATATTCTTTTGTAGAGAAAGTGAAGGACTTGTCGGGTTTGGATAAAAGTGAGAGGGTACCTTGTATCACGAGCATCTAGAAAACCTTTTCCTGGGGCTATGCCTAGACTGATACTTATTGCCTCCATATGCTGGTGGTCCATGCTGAATGCAGCTTGTCCTCCCTCTGAGCAACCTGATCTGGGTGAAGAGGTCCCTGCTCATGGCAAGGGTTGGACTGGATGAGCTTGAAGGTCCCTTCCAACCTAAATTGTCCTGTTTGTCTGATTGTTTCTTCTGTTAATGGCCTGGAGACCATGACCTCTTTTCTCTGCCTTTCTCTTCTCCTAAAAAGATGTGGGGAGAGAGAGATGAAGACAAGAGCTATGGACCGTGCTTCCACCCACCTGGAGGAGGCCGCTGCCTGCAGGCACCTATGGGTATGGTTGCTTCTTCCCTCAAGAAGAAGGAACAGGTAGCAAGAACCAGAGCCAGGAGAAACAATGGCAAATGCTTCTTGTGCCCAAGCCTAATGATTTTGTACCTGTGGGATCAGGCCCTTGTATTGCCCACATCATAAACCATGTCATCTCCCAGGTGGGCTGTATGATGGCAGCAGTAGGCAGCTCAGGGAATGTCATACAGTATCTGGAATGTAGATGAGCCTCTTGAGTCTGAAAGCTTGGCCAGAAATCTCTCAGAGAACAAGATTTCTGGAAACTCCTGCTTCCAGCTGTGCCAGGAACAACAGAAGCTCTTCCTGCTAAATGTGCTGTTTTGTTGCATCTAGAACCAGCCACAACCTGGGTTTGCGAGGAAGCAAAAATGTGAAAAGTAATTAAAGAAAAAAAAAAAGTGAAACAAAGTGCGCTTTCTCAATCTCAGAATGTTTAGTTTCATCTCAGACCTGACCTAAAGATAATTCTTACTGTATTCTTTATTTACCTTTAATCTTTCCTTAACCTTGGAAGGAGGAGAAGAGATACTTTCACATTCCATAGAGTCTGGACCCTGCAACTTTTCAAGAAACTGTTGTGCCCAATCCTGCCAGCTGGTGCTCAGTGGTGGTGTAGAGAAACCATGGGAGTGTTCAGTGCCTTTGTACAATGGGATGTCTTTGTGTGTCACTGGTATCAGACACAACTTTGGCGGCCTTGAAAGTGTCTTAGGGCTTTCACTCTGGTTCACTACCCCCAACTCCAGTGGTTATGGCTTTAAATCCACACCTTCCCTGCCCAGGACTGGCCTTGCGCCATCACACAGGAGATATTTGCCACTTCTCAGTAACTACCTCCCTTCCTAAAAAGCATCTCCCCTCCCCACAAGCTAAGAGACTTTCAAGACGCAGCTCCTTGGCCCTGGATAAGATGGTTGCAAAGAAGAATCATATCTCACCATCCAAAGCAGCTCTGAGATGCCAGATAGGTGACATTTGTGGGAGCCTCACTCCGGCTTTGCTCTCACCTAGAGCACATGCAAGTGTCACTCCTGATTTATGGAGGCCTTGAGTCAGACCCCTAACAGAACTGGCTCTTGTGGCTTTTAACCAAAAGCATTTGTGGCTTTTTATTTTATTTTAATCTTCAACAGCAACCATAAAGAGAAGTGAGAGAAGTGTATGTTGCAGTGCTATGATAAATATTGCCATTTCCATCTGAGAGAAGTCCCTGACATCTTAAACCCCCATGCAGTATCTGTTGCTTGTCCTAGAAAAATATACAGCTTTGATGCAACATTAGAGAACAATTAATGTTGTCTTAGGATAGAAAATTTTGGCATCTATTTAATCCTTTATTTGATCTTTGATCTGGGACTATAATTCAGTATTTTAGCTTCTATATAGGGGATTTGTTATAAGTGCACATTGCTTACTTTGTTCTTTTAGTACCCTGGGAATGGGTTTATAAGAAAAAGCAAACAAAAGCAAACTGTGTGTGCTTGAAGGACCTTCAACTGCCTCTACTGCTTTAATTAATCTGGGGTGCATAGGGGCTGGTGTCCTGAATTCAGGCCAGAAAAGAAACTGGAATGTGTTGCTTGCAACACTTTGGATGTGAACAAAGTCAGAGAACTGCTCAGACTGAAATCCGCGGACCTGTTTCCAGGGAAAAAATGGGCCATACCAAGTGTAGAGTGTGACTCATGAACATCTGTGGAAATTTCACACTTCCACAATCACATCGTCAAAACAGCAAAATTTAGCTAGACCGTGTTCCCCCCCCACTAATGTCCTAAGACTGTAAATATAACAAATTATTTAGAAAACTGAGAACCTTGTTCTGTTTCATTCAGCCCCCACAAAGGCTGTCTACCACAGAAAAACAATCAAAAGATCCTTTCAGCAAGTAGCAGGTGAGCAGAAATATGCTTTTACTGTTATTTCACCTTTCAGGTGCATTGCAGTATTAAAATACTTTGCATACTTGTGAACTAAGTGTTAGTTGAGATACAGGAATTACACTGCCAGGGTTTCCTTTAAAAGTTTCTGCTGTTGGGAGATGAATTATCAACCACACTTTTCATAGGAAAAGCTCTAAAGTTAGCTGTTAGGGTAAAATTTATTGTATTGACCTCTTTAAAAATTTTTATCCAAGCCCGTAAGAATAGTATGAATAGCATAAGAAGTATTAAAGTCGTCTTCCCCCAAAACAGATACATTCTTGTACCTGTATCAGTAGCTTCACAGATTTGCATTTTCTTTGTTAATTATATGTTTAAGTGTTTTGCTTAAACAAGGCCTAAATTCTGCATTTAACCTGGCATGGCCCAGAAAAAGAAACAGGGAATCAAAACCTAAAACTAAATCTGTCTTATTTCATGGGATTTCACCATGAAATACCTGATTGTATTGTGTTGGCTACATTGGAAGGGTAATGAGGTCTTCATATTTACCATAGTGATGTTCTTCTGTTGAGTTGGGTAGTGCAGGCTCAAGCCCCAAATGCAAAGCTATAGGTACCCACAACAACAACAGCAAAATCCTGGTGCTAAAATCATTCTCTGTGTAGAAAAATTTGTGTTAACTCACTGTCAGCTCTACTGTGACCTCTCCTTGTCTTCTCTGAACTGCTGCATCTCTTGCGTAACATCCTTTCTCCCCAAACAAACGTTTTGAAATGCAAGGAGATTATTATGTGTTTAAAAATGACAAAGCTCCTGGAGCTAATACACATTTAGAATCATAAAAAAATAAATAGTCAAGGTACATTCTGCCTCCAAATGTCAAGGAGACTGTCAGACTGCACAGGGCTGATATTTGAGACATTTCTAGGTCTGAGAATCACTGTGCGTGAGGAGTTAGACAAGAACAGACTTGCAGGAATTGAAAAGGATTATAGGTAAAGATTTTAAAAATATAAGTGAAGAGGAAACCTGATGCTTCTTTTCTTTCCATTTGAAAATCTGAACATATTCTTAAATTGATGGAAAATATTATTTAAATAAAACAATCATTTGTCTGCCATGCCTCCGAAAGAACAGCACAGAGTGATTTCCTAAATGCATCCTTATTAGATACAAAAGCTATAATGACAACCTATGCTTATCTGACAATCTTTATTTAGACCAGAAGAAAAGAAAATAAGTGACTAATTTAGGCAATGAAGATGAACAGGGTTGTTTTCCTTGCCCTATTTATACATTTATCTTCTATTTATGGAGCTAATATGTTTCTAAGAATGCCCATTCATACAGTTTTATCATAAAGAACAGCTAAGATTGCTGCAGAGCAGCTACAGTTACACTCCAGGTGTAGAGACAACCAAGCTGGCTCTGCAGAAGGTGGGTTGTTTTGATCAGAATTTCAATGGAAGATGTTGCATCAAGTAGGGTACAGCCATCGTGAGGCTGAAACTGCTTTCAAACCTGGGCCAACATCCTTGCACAGAGTTGCAAGATGAGTTGAGTTGATGTTGGCTTGAGATGGGAGCTCAGCAGCTCCTTTGGGTAGTGCTCTCAGTATTGGCAAACCCTAAATTGTAACTGGTAAGTTGAGGTTTCAAGAGATGAAGTTGTGGTTGAAGTAAGTCTCAAAAGTCTCCTCCTCATGACTTCAAGGGATGGGCGATTGCTCAGTGTCAAACTATCAGAGCTGCCTTGCTGCCCTTAGCTGGGATACAATCATTTCTCCGTCTAGCAGAAGCATAATGGAAAATAATGGACACCGAGGTACCGCCATTTAACATAGCTAATGGAAAGCTATTTTGAAATGGAAACCTCACAAGAACAGCGTTCAAGATACACGTTATTAAGTCTGAATCCAAGCCCTGTCTCTGTTTCAGTCTTGGAATTAATTAATTTGATCCAGATATTTTATTAATGGCTTGTTTCTAAAGTGAATACCTATTCATGGTTGAAAAATAACACACAAAATTGTGGTTGGATAAAGTCCAGGAAGAGAGAAATGTCCAGAACTCCGCTTCTTCCCTCCACCTGCAAGGTTAATGCCTGTTTTTTGGTCACTCTAAAACATAAATACTCTAGCTGCAGTTTGTTAGTAAGTTGTTATGTACATAATACGTGGATTTAAATGTCAATTTCTGTATTTTATAATGATTACTTTTTCAACCAGTTAAAGAAATTACCAAACAACTGGCTCATTTCCAGGTGAATCTATAAGGTATGAACTGCTCTGATTACTCATGATACCCAATTTCTGTAGCTTCTGCGGTGTTTTTCAAACTGGCACGGAGAATACAAAATCATTAAGACAGCCTCATTGATTGTGTGGCAATTTTCATTGTTATACGAAAGATTTCTTAAAAGATAAAATATAATAAAGCAATACTTTTAAAAGTACAATCTCCATGAATGCCATAAATCAGTTTATTTTCCTGTATGCCTTTGAAAAAATATGCTGTCCTAGTTATCTCTAGTAGCTTTAAGAAGTGGGGGTGACACACAGCAACAAAATAATTTATCTAAAATTAAATTCACAGTATGAATCAGGATTTTTTTTCAGTGGTGAAATGGCTTCTTTAGGTGGATTGTGTGGTATTATAACGAGTAACTTGGAGTCAATCAGGTGAGACCACACTGAAAAATTTGCCTCCACCATCTCTGTATATTACAGATTGATGTTTTGGTCTAATATATTCCTCTTTTCACCCTTTCATTGATGGTGGAATTCATAAACGTGTGGGAAAAAGTAATATTCCTAAAGTGTTACTAGTCAAATATTATGGCTATAAATAGGAGACCTAATTTCATTTGAAAGCAAAATCAAAGGTCTTGCCTTGTGGAAAACTTCACAAATCCCATACATCAAAGCTACTGCAAACAATAGGCTTGATGACTCCAAGAACATCGTCCTGGTTCAGAGCTGCACAGACGGAAACATCTAAAGGTCAATGGTCTTTTATGGAGAATCCTGCTGCTCCGTTGCTGTTTTGGGAATTCTTTCCATTAATTTTCAGTCAAGTGTTGGACCAAAATACTTGATTTTTCTTACCAAGTTATAAGAAAAAAAAATCTTTACATGGTTTGGTAAGTTAATGAAGTGACAACTTAAGGTTTAATTCACTTTGAGAAAAAGCAAGCTAGGTGCTCTGCTACTAATTTATGTAAATAACAGGGAAAAAAATCCTGGATACTGTTAAATGGATGGTAAAGATCCTAATGATCTCACTTGAAATATCACAAATCTTGAGAACGTTGAGAAAGGACAGTGTATTGTTAAGAACGTATTGCAGTTTTCATCAAAGGCATCTATATTGCATACTGTACTACTCCTGCCTTCTCTTAGAGCCTAATCTTGCCTTCATTGAAAACTCCTGTGAAATTGAGCATTTCATAATATTGACCTGTTAATCTGCTGTGTTCACAGACAACACAAATAATTTGTCTTTGAAAAATAAAGAGCAGTCAAGCATGTTTAACTGAGATCCATATGGACGATTTTGAGTCTATTATTAGGCTTCGGTTTCTCTAGAAACAGAGATAATACACACAAATATATGCAGGTAATTTTTCTCAGTCTGTAGATGCCCATCTTGCAGTCTAAGGAACCTTCCCTGAAGTCCACAGTTTTATAATAAATTATTAACATTTCAGTCTGAATAAAACCAAACCCACTTCTCGTGTGTAAACTGACAGGTGTATGTCACTCCGGGTAACTTCAGGCAGGTCTGACAGGCAGCTGTCAGGCTTAAAAATAGTGCTTTTCCTGCAGGTTTCATGAAAATAGGTCTTGTACAGAAGAGGAGAATGGTGAGGGAGTGTGGATTGTGCAGCCATATGTCCTATGGAGCTGGCTCTTCACTTTGTGGGAAATGTTCTGCCCTTTTATTAACTCCTAGCCATACCTGCAGACTAGTTCAGTATAAACATCATATTAAGTGATATTTTCTGAACTGGGTATATAAAAGCAGCTTGCTCTTATTTTCAGCTCAGACCTGGCACAGGTACTTCTAGGTGGCTTTTGAGCACCTGGGGATGGTGAGACTATTCACAGAGCAAAATATACCAAAGTGCACAAGAGTTTGCAGGATTACACTGTGAGATTGATTTCCAGACCTGTCCTGAAATTGTTAAAGAAAGGCAGGCAGTGCCCAGCTGTATAATTTACAACCAGTGGAGATCTGTCAGAGCCTGGGACTTCTTCCAGTCAGAGTACGATGAAAGATGAAACGCTCTATAAGGAAATGTGATTAAAACAATCAGCCACTGAAACAAAAATCCTCTGAGCTGCTTCTTCCTCTGACTTTCCTTATACATCCTGTCTCTTCTCTGTTTTGGATAATTAGATTGAAGGGTCTTTGAAATGAGGAACTGTCTACATTTTGTCCCTTGTGTAAGACTAAGATCTGCGTTGGTACTTCAGAAAAAACATTACTATTTAGGATTTGTCTTTACTGCCTCTGATTTGCCCTGGATTTGTGTGAGAACTTTCCTAAGGATGAACAAATACTAATGTGAACCGAGGGCACGTAAAGTTATACCTGAGGGGTTTCAGGTTGTCATGAGCTAAGGAGGAACATGAAAAATCTCATATATTTTGCCAGTTTGTGCTTAGTAATGCAAAACTACATGTCAAAGTTAGACTTGTCGAGGATGAGGTTCTCAGGTACATACCCTCATGATGTTTTGGTGAGTGATTAAAAATGTATATGTAAGAGGGCTGCAGGTATAAAACATGGGAGGGAGGTCTCTGACAATTCTCCAACAACCGTGGCACAAATGAGATGAGGAGGGATGGTTTGAGGACCAGAGGGATAGTTTGGGGACTGAAAATGTTGCCTGGGCTCCATGACTGGTACTTGGCCCCTGTCTGTGTCACAACCTGTTGTGCAAGTTACAACAAACCTCCCACACTCAACTGCAGAAAAAATTCTGGTCTCTACCCAAAACCAGAAGTGATATGGCCATGGCAGTGCAAAACCTAGTCTAACCTAACAAGTACCTGAGCTAAATATGAAGCATGACACTGCTTTCCACCTCTGCCCCATGTGGACTTTGACTTCAGGGTCTCTAAACTGTGCTCTGTTGTACCATTTAGCTGCTCCCAAAGTGTCTCCCTGTGCTTTTGTCCACCTCCTGCGAAGCACTGAGAGTGGGTCTTCCCCACCTCACCGTGGTATTTTGAGGATAAATATGCTATACATTTTGGGGAACTGTGGTAGCTGAGATCATTTTAGACCAGAATATTTTTCTGATAATCACCAAGTAGACTCTTTCCAACGTCTTATCTTCCAAAGCCAAAGCTCCAGGTTGTGATGTGTTACATTACTGGATAGTTGCGAAAGCAATGGCATCTGCTTTTCTTTCTTCAAGGCTTTGGAGCTCAGATAGATGGCCCCTTGTTTCAAAATTGCCCTTTTTGTGCTTAGTCACAACCTCTGCAGAGCTCAGCCGGTACGGTCCCCCCAGACCTCTGTAACAGATGCTATTGTGCAACATGAGGGACTGGGATTTGAGTTTCCAGAACAGAGTTTAATTAGAAACATAACTTCATACAGTAGCTTGGAATGAGTACAGCAGGGAAAAAAATCAAAACAAGAGATGAAAAAGAAAGTGCCAAAAGAGAGAAAAATAAGAGGCTGTTTTACTGGTATTCTGTACTGAGAAGCACTTGACAGGAAAAACTGCCTATCTGTGAAAAAAAAATAAGCTTATATCAAGCAGTAGTAACTATCTGAGATCCTCAAAAAGCCAGATCCTCAGCTAGTGTAAATCAGCATTGCTTCATTGATTTTATGAGAGCTGCCATTTCTCATTGACTTCATTGAGACCAGCTGAGGCCCACAGCCAGTTTGGCACAAGCAAAGTCCAGAAACTTTGAATACTTGTTTGTTTTCGTGTTGCTTTTCCTTTAATTAAGTTTTAATCAATCTTTTGTTTTGTAGATTGTCCTCCACTTGGTCTAGAGACATTAAAAATTACTGACTTCCAACTCCACGCCTCTACAGCAAAGCGGTACGGCCTTGGGGCCCACAGAGGAAGGCTTAATATTCAGGTAACATCATTTTTAATCCTGAGTGGGAGAATGGCTTAAGGTTGTGCCGTTGTATAAAGAGAACCAATGGATGGTTATTGGTTCTGACTACTTTGTCAGCTCATGTAATTCAAATGAAGGTGAAGCACCGGAATTATAGAAGTGAATAAGGTTGATGGATAACCTTTAGATTCGTGGGGTTTAGCTAGAAAAAAACCTCCAAACTTAGTGTGCTGAGTGTGCAAATCCAAACAGACTTCTATGAGGCAGCCCAAAAATGTTCCCTTCTCAGCTGTAGGAAATGGGCCCAGCTCCCTTAACAACCAGCCTGGAAAGAAGCTCACACAGCAAGTTGCTTTTTTGTTGTTTGCCTGTAGTTAATGACAATAGTTAATTGAAAGTGTGATTTTAAGCGAAGCACTTACCCTAAGGCAGCTTTTCAGAGGCGATGATTATGCTACCGAAAAATGCTTCAATTCAGAAGTCACTAGCATGCAATCTGGTTTAGATTCTTTTATTTAATATTACAGATGTGCTTAGGTGCTTTGCAGGACCAAATTCTATTTTCCCATTTCTTGTGGTTTTGTTTCCCACTTTATTAGTGCTGTTTTCTGAATTACAGTCTTTTCCAGTGTAAAAGTGTTACTTTGGTGTAACAAAGTACAATATTTAAAACTCAAAATTCATAAACGGGATGCGAGCAACAAGCCAACAGTGAAAAATCTCCAAAGTTTATTTCATTTATTACTCGTCTTTCATTATTAGACCCTCCATTATGTATTTTTTTTTCTTCTCCAGCTGAAAGGGGTTGCTAGTTAATGAACTAAGACTGGGTCTAGGAAGGATGAGCTCGAACCAGCTGTGTGATTCCACATGATGCCCATTGCAGTGTAATGGTGGGCAGCTGCTGGAAGGAGGGACCACTGTTGGTTAAAATCCCACTGTTTGTTTAGAAGAGTTAATTTTGGTCCAAAAGCTCAGTAAGCCAGTTTGCTCTGCAAACCCATAAGCAGCAGAGCCAGCTGGAGGTGGGAACGGGCTCTTCTCTTCCAAGTCATTGTGCAGGTACAGAGGGGTGAGGTCTCACCTGCAGCCTTGATGTTTAATTCCTTTTGAGATGTGAGTAAGGTAGTTTGCTTCTTTATTCTGTATTCCTTGCTGGGTAAAAAATCTCTCATGAACTCAGAAATTGAATGTGGACGATATTCAGGTGGGTTCTATAGGAATGTTTAATTACTTTACTACAGTTTTTTTTATATAGTGGTATAAAGCCTAGGACTGTGATGCAAACCTCTGAATTCCCTATTGGGTGTGGTTTCTCCTTTTTCATGCTGGTGTTGAAGTCTAGTTTATTTAAACGGAAGAATATTCATACTGGTTTCAACTAGCAGATCATCCAGCCCCGTGTCCTATCATTACCAGTAACACTACCTTAAAATAGGGAAGTGTAAGAGTCCTACCTATGGATGACGTTTCCTCTAAATATAGTCCACAGCCTCCAGCAGAAGCCAAGGGCATAGTCTTGCTAGGAAGCAAGCAGAAGCAAGTTGCCACTCAGCTCATCCTTCCCCAAATCTCCCAGGGCTCAGTTTAGACCAAGTGTGGGCTTTTTGGTGTCCTGTCTCCAGGGCTTCTCCCATCCTACCTTCACCTGCTGGGTAGCAGCCATACCTGGGTTTTCCTGGTTTTAGCTGTAATGCTTCTGCCAGTTCGGTGACAGCAGTTTCTTTTGCATGTTTTGGGAGAATAATGTCTCCACCTCTGCAGCGTGGGGGCTCTTGTCCCCTCACTGGAGTGCCGGGTAGAGTCTTTGATGTACGAACCCACTATCTTGTGCAAATTGCTTTTTTAGTCTTCTTTATTCAAAAGATGGTGCTTTTTGTGGCTGTGAACAAAGGCTTTACAATTTCATGCTTCTGCTTGATACAGACTTAAGTGTTGTCATTTTCCTGAGCTGTATAAATTCTGCATGGATCGATACTCCTTATTATCCAAAAGCTGGTTTTGCTCTGTTTTGGTGTAAGGACTTAATTGACCTCAGGACTGTGGAAGGCTCATATATAAATAACCCACTGTATACTATAAGTACAGTAATTCTTTATACACTTAGTTGCCACTATGGCTGACAGTGTTAAAAGTATGAGCTTGCATCTGTTTTTTCTTCAGATATTGCTTAAAATTTAGCTTAAAATTAATAGCACTTCAGCGTTTTTCAGAGCTACTTTGAATATGTGGTTCTCTTCCCTGTCATGTGGCTTTTGGTGTTTAATTATACTTTGCATTAAAATTTCTGAATTTCAGTAGTGCTTTAAGAATATATGCTTAAAACCAATGATAAAATCCTATTATTATGGGTCCTACAGGGGTCTGATGTGTCAGATGGGTGATGAGGTCCCTGATGATTTCTGTTCACCGCTCTGTGGGGCAGGTTGCAGCATGCTGGGGAAAGGCAAAGGCACTGGTATTTAAGCAGTTTTCATGCTGTTTAACACTGCACATGAAGAAAAACACTTTTCCCAAGTCAGAGAGACTCTGAGAGGCTGATGTTTCACCACAGCACTATGCTATGTATGTGGTGATGAGCAATTTTATGGGCTGCTGCCTTTGTGGCATGGTCTGGGGGATCACCACATCACAATATTCATGTGACTGTTGTGTTCTTGCCTGAAATAAGACAAAATCCAGTCTCAGTTTCATCATCTGATGTGAAGTCAGCTGAGAAGCTTATGGCTCACCCCAGGTAACTGGCACCACTTCGGTTTACCGGGAATCCACAGAATAATGAAGTTTTTTCAAAGGCTTCTAAGGCTTATTCTTTTCTGTTGACATTTTTTTGAAGCGTATGAAATTAACCAGTTGGTGTGTGCTTTATTCCAAGGAGGAACAGGCTCAGCAGGAGATACGACCTTATCTTATAAGGTATAAGACCTAGGATCTGCTTCTCCTGTGACCTGTGCTGTGTAGGACCTGGTTTTCCTCCCAGTCCTGTTTGGATGTGGTGATGAATGTGGGACCTCTGGAGGGCAGGAGCGATGTTTTGGGTTGTAGAGCCCAGTTTATTGAAGATCTAGCCTTCAACTGCAATTGTGGCATAACCAGTAGCAATTTAACATCATCAGGAAAAATAACAGCATGAAATAATATTTAGTGAGGAGCTCTGCCTTCAGGGTTAAAAGCCATTAGTATTTGTCACTTGTAGAATAACAAGCAGTGGTTAAAACCTGAAATAGTCAAATTGTGTTTCTTCCCCTTCCTTAATATCCTGGTTGGAGAAATCCAGACACTGAAGATTAACCAAGTTATACAATCATGTATATGCAAATAAGTAGGTTGCATTGCTTTTTGTCACTTCGGTTCTTTGTTTCTCTAGTGCCTTTTGAAAAGCTGTGTTATCAAAACACAAGCAAAAGACAAAATTATTCAAGCTCTTCTTTCAGCCCGTGTGTTTTAATTCTTCTCTTTCCTACTGGCAGTGGTTGCTATAAATACCTGTGATGAGTAATTTTTTTTTTCTTTTTCTCCCAAATTTCCTATGGCAAAATAATATTTATGATCACTCTGCTGGGAACTGAGAAGAATTTAAGCAGGAGCGGTTTGATATTAGGTATATTTTTACTGCTGCTCTGACTTGTAGCAGAAGACTGAAATTCTTCAGTTGGATACATTTAGGCAGTGAATCTTTCTCCTCATTATAAAAGAAGGCTTTTGAAACAGTGATTATGTGAGCGATTATTTATTCTGTTTTGCACATGTCTAACTCAGAAGACAAACATGAATTAAAGTCAGAAACAATCGAATTTGCAAAGGAATTGTAACCTTTTGATTTCCCTTCATTTTAACTTTTGGGTACATAATAAGCAGTTGGTTTGTTTTATCTGAATTACAATTTTACCTCCTCACATTTTTAGGTAACTTACTCAAGAGTGACAGAAAAAAGTCCCTTTTGCTAGGTCAAGACTCTGCATATTGAGAAATGTTTTTGCATTTGGCTGCAAGTGAAACTTCAGCTGGGTTAGAATTCGAGTTATTCTGGAAAATTCAGAGGGAAGAAGGGTTTGCTTGAGATCTAGTCCATCCTTTCAGTTTCCATTAGCTCCTTCACCCTCCTACTTATGAAGATAACGCAAGTGTTCAAAATATATAGCTTAAAAGTTATGTATGTCGTAACTTGAATCCATTATCTCTGTTAATTCAATGTAGTTTTTACTTTCAAGTAAACATCCTACTACAAAAAGGTATCTTGATCTATATCCTTTGAATACTTGATGATGATTGTTCTCATCTTTAAGGAATTAAATTTTTTTCAAAGAAATTTAATAGCAATTTTGACTACTAAACTGAGATTTTATAGAAACAATATTTAAAGTGCCCTTATGGCAGATTCAAAACTTCAGGCACCGTAAGGCAAAAAATACAGACTTGAAAAGAGAATTTTTGACATAAATTTATTAGAATTATTTTCCCTCTGAAATATTACTAATAAGAACTTCTCATTGATTAAACTCCTATTTTTCAAGTAGTACTCTGTGCTCATTATATACAGACATTTGCTTCTTTTTACCTAGTAAAATATTCTTTTAGCCTCAAAGAGGCGGCTGTCGTGAAGTAAGAGAGCAGGAAGAAGTAGCAGCAGTTTCTACTTTACTTTTTGGGGTGGTATCTTTGCCCCTATTTAAGGCCATAGTACTTGAAGTTGTGCATAGCTGTAAGCATGTCCTTTAGACTCCACATATTTGACATACAACTTAAGCAATATCTTTATTTAAGTCCAGTTGACACCATGGAGATTTGAGTATGTAATTTAGAGGGGTTTTGCAAATCAGCTCTTCTTCTCTCCTCTGCTTCCCTCTCCTCACTGTAGTGTTGAGAGGTTTAAACCCTGATGAGCATCACATCAATGGGAAATATCCTCAATTTGAATGAGGACTGAGGATCCCAGCTGAAGCAATGATATGGATACTTGGTCCACAGAAATGGGTGGAATTTCCTTGGTGTGAGGGGGATTAGAACGGGGCTGCTTCAAGGCGCTCTGTAGGTTTTAACACTTCCTGGCAAGCATTGATTTTAAACCCTAAGGCTACTTCAAACTCCAGTTCGTTTTGAAATGCAATGAAACCTCCTCTTGAAAAAGATAATAATTCAGGTCAGTGATCATATTTATATTCTTGTGTTTTCCCATTGTTCAGTTCTTCTCGAAGAATTTATCTTCCATTGTTAAGAGAGTTTTTCTCTGTATCTTGTACCTCAACTTTTATACAAACTTCACTTTAAAATATCAGAGTTAACGCATAGAAGTAAGTGGTTTAATGTAGTTTTGGTAGATGGAGGAAAACAAGTAATTTTTAAGCTGCCCTATCTCAGATTTTAATACCTGAGAAAACAAGAAGTTTTAGGGATTGAATCTGTGGATTAACAGGATGATCAACTGATCCTCTCTTTCTGAATTAGACCCACCCGACACCCATTTTGGTAGAAACCATCTGTGAAAAGGCAGTTAGACAAACATGTCCATCTCTGCTGCTGTAACCAGCTATGACTGTAATATCTGCTCATACTGCTCAGTGGGAAGCTGAAGGGTAACTCAGGAAATTTAGTTGATAGTTGTGTTCTTGGGTACTTCATTTGTGTTTTACATATAGACACACTCCAGCTGAAAATATACCACTGAACTGAGCTTTAAGATCTGTCTCTAATATAAACCTACAAAGTTCTCCAGATTCTTAATTTATACTTGGGAAATATTTAAGGATATCCATTCTTGGAATTGTATGGATGGCAATGATAAATCCACATGAAACCCAGATGAAATACCATAAGAATACATGTCACCCCAGAGGACCGTATGGAAAAGCTTCTGTGCTCTCTATGGTGGTAGCCAACTTGGTGCCAAACATTTCCTGGGCTTTAGTAATAAGATAAATATCGAAAGACCTCAGTTGCTATGCTTCCTTAAGTGCTATTTTAGATGTATTTGGAATACAGCTTACTCAAAATACCTTGCAGCTATTTCTTTGAAAGTGTTGAGAAGGCTGTTTGTTGGGGTTTTGCCAACATAAATTGGGGTGTAGATTGCTATACAAGTTGGAGTACACTTGAGCATTCCTGAGTTTTAACCTTTGACAACCTAGTGATGAAAATAATAATTCTGGAACTGAAAATTGGTGGGAAATAGTGTTTCCATATGCCTTATACTTTCCTTGGCTGCTTCCAGGGGAATTCAGATTGCTCCAGCACTGACCATTTTTTGCATGGGCTTTCATAACTCTGAAGAGAATTTGTTCTGGATAAAGGCTCTATCAGGCCACAGGTGCAGCCAGGTGGACTGAATTGATACTCTGTTTATGCTTTCTATTTTATATCTAATGGTTCTTAGGTTTTAAAGGGACTTTGCAGAATTTCTCTCCCCACTTTGAGTAAGAAAATAGCTATTGAGAATGACAATCTCAAGGGTCTTAAACTGGAGCCAAAGGAGTAAGTGGAATGAATGATGACTTCAATTGTTCTTTTCTTTGTCCCATGAAAGATTTCCAGTTTCTGATTTATGAAGATGTTTTTGCCTTCTTTTCAGGCAGGTGTTAATGAAAATGATTTTTATGATGGTGCTTGGTGTGCAGGAAGAAACGACCCTTATCAGTGGATTGAAGTAGATGCTCGAAGGCTAACAAAATTCACTGGAGTCATCACACAAGGAAGAAACTCTCTTTGGTCGTAAGTACACGCTTACATTTCTCCATGAGATTCTGAGCTTTCAGACCAAAGAATTCATGTCATAGTGTTTTGGTTCTTCAAGGAAAAAAGAAAGAATGGAAATGCTGTGTGAAATCAAATACTTGAGTGAAGGAACAGTAAAAGGCAAAGTGACTATATATGGCATAAAATACAAGTTTAAGGGTAGCAAACTTCTGTAGTCATTATCTACACCTGGCAAAGGAATCAACAAGATTACCATAGATTATTTACCTTGATGCTCACCTTGTCAAATTTGCGTGTGTTAAACTTTCTCATTCTTTTCTAAATTTAACTTGATTAGTTTGGATACTACTTTCTAGATATTAGTTTAGAATAACCACTTTGAGATTTCCTCATATATAATCACCAAGTAATTGGTAAAATTCCAAAACAACATGATTTATTATGAAAACCCACACAGTGTGTGTCGACCAGGACTGAAGTGTTTGGTAGCAGGCACGTTGTGTTGCGTTGATGGAAATAACTGTTTCGCACAGATTTGTGTGCATTTATTCATTCGTGACCTCCTCCTGAGTGCAGGTGCCCAGATTGCTCTATAATACAGCCAATGTGGATGAGGTGAGAATTGTAGATGAGGAATAAAGTAATCAGCTGGCATAAAGAGGAGCTGGAGGTGATGGTTTAATTTTTTTCCCCATCTTTACAGCGTTTGTTCAGTCTCTTAATTTCTTGTGACATCTTGATGAGCTATGAAAGCAAATAATCTCACTTGTGCTGCTGGACCTTTTGACTAAGTATGCAGAAGATGTACAGCCTTAGATCCACTCTGGCCATATCTCTTGCTTAATAGAATGAATGTGGCATATAATAAAAAGAAAACCAGAAAAATACCATTATAGCTAAGAAAAGAGTATCTTTTTTTCCTTCTATAGTTTAATTTTCTGGACTTTTTGTGTGTGTTTCTTTTAACATCACTGTGAGTGTAGGAGCCTTTTTGGCATTAAGGTTTCTATATTTATTCCACATTGTTCTGTGTTAGGTAAGATAATTACTGTAGCAAAGTCTTATTCTTTCCTGTATTCATACTCTTGACACCACTGTTCCCATCAACACCAGTGCTGCACTGCTTTGTCTTGTATTGCTATTTTTAGTTCAGCTCTATTGCGAGTGTACAGCAGGACTTGACACTCTATTTATAGTTGGTGTTCACAGTCGTCTTTTTCTTTGGTTTGGTTTTTAAATTACTGGATCTTGCTTTTTCCCCTCTTCCCCCACAAAGAGTTGGTGGGCAGAACCCTGAGGGTCTGCAGGAAGAGCAGAGTTGGTGCTGGGAGAGCAGGTCCAGGCTCCTCCTGGATTGTTAGTTGGTTTTGGCGAGAAACGGGCATGTTTCTACCTCATAGGAGTAAAGATGGTTTCAACTGGACCAGCTGTGCTGTGGGGCAGGCTAATGTTTTCTGGAAAATGTGTCCGGTAAAATCAAGCTCTGTCCTATGGAGGGGTTGAGGCAGTAGGAGGAATAGTCCCAGGAAGGGGTGACCTTGTTCCCCATGTCCAGCTTGCACTCAGGGGGCTGCTGTGGAGGTGGCTTTTCTTAACAGATTGTGATAGCCACCATCTCACTTGGTGTCTCTTGAAACAGCCTTAGTTGTGGGACTGGCTTCCCTGGAGTCCACCTTGTTTTTCTCTCTGCTTTCATCAGGTGGAACAGATAAAAACAGAGTAGTTCATGTTTGTGCACGCTCTGCTTCTCCAATGTGTAAGTCCTTAGATTTTACAAATAACTTGGTACTCCCTGAGGTACCAAAGTAGATGTTCATGCTATCAAAAGGTTTAGGGCTGATGTTTGCCGCCCACATCTGGGCCAAGAGTGTTGTCCTGGAGTTTCCAGAGTCTCAGCACTTGGGAACATCATACCTGGGAAGGTGGCAGATGCTGCTCGCTGAATTACTCATGTTGTTGCATCTGAAAGATTATCTTCTCAGCATGACTTTCTACCCCAATTCCCCCAGTCAAGAAAGCAAGAAGGAAATAAAAATGAAATCCTAGTGTGGAGAAGAACTGCTCAAAGGGAAATTGAATCGAGACAACAGTAGAGACCCTGAGCTTGGAGCAGAAGTTGCCTTAGGGTGGGATTCAGAGGCACTGGTGGAACCTTTGGTGCTTGTGCCAAACTCAGGAATCAATGACCTGACTATGGCCATAGGGCTTGCATAGAGTGATTTGCCTTTTGTGAAGCCAGACCAGGAAAAACAGGCTGGTAGGACTTTTACTGTGTGGGCAGGTTCTTTTGTGGCTGTTTTGCTGTAATGGGCACTGGAACTGAAGGAGACTCATTCGCTTCCTTCTTTTATACTTAGCTACTGACTGTGATGACATCAAAAAGGACTATTTATGATACAAAACTTCGTACAAAAAGATGTCATTCTGTTACCTGAGGCACTCCTCAACTTCCTGAAGTTATGCAACAAGAATATAGTGCTTTCATAACTAATAGAAATATATGTTGGAGAATAAGCTTATTTCAGGTAGGAAAGCCAAAAAAATACCCCTCTGATCTGTGTTGTATTAGAAGCAAAAGCCTGCCAAGCTTGAAAACCAAGGTAAGGCTTTTATTTAAGCCTTGGAGACTTTCCCAGCATTATATTTAAAAAAAAAAGATCAAGATGCTGAGATATATGCTAAATTCATCAATGCTTTTATGAAATAAAAATAGAGAATCAGAAAAATAACATTTTTCCCCCTTTTTATTGAACAAGAAACTTTAACGAAGTGGAAGAATTTACTCAAAGTCCTCTCTGAGCCCTTAAAGTCCTCTCGTGGTCCCCTTAGCGTCCTGCTGCTGACTTACTGAGGACATGTAGAGTGATACGGGAGGGCAGGCAAGGACACCCTGATGAATCCTGCAGCAAATAACTTTCCACCTCATTGCAGGGCTGCAGCATTTGAGTTATGAGCAGGCTGGCCTTTGTTTCTGTTTGTAATTCTGATGCTGTAGCCAGAGCTGCTGCGGAGGTGGAAGCAAATCTTTGCTCCTTTATAGCAGCCCTGGCAACCTTAGTCCAGTTCTGCTGGTGTCCTGCTCCACCCATAGACTCACATAAGCCTGGCTTATTGGATTTTGGGACTTTATGGGCAATGAATGAATTGAAGGTTACACTTGACACAATGCAAACAACACAAAAATGCCTGGGGCCATCAATTTCTGTATGCTGGCAGGAAATGATCCACCTTAGTTATTGCTCTCCTGGTCTCACTTGGGAAGTTGCTGTTTCTTGTCTTGAAACTCTTGTGCTTGAGACATGGGAGCCTTGAGGAGGAACAGGCCAAGGTGCAGCAACAGCTCTTGAAAGCGTGAATGACCTGATTAGAGAGAGAAGGAAACCATTTGTGGTTAGTAACGAATAGTTGAGTTGTTTAATAATTTCCTTTTTAAGGAAAAACACTTCTGACTCAAATTCTGTGCTCAGACTGCCTGGCTGTGAATTCTGTGATAGTCACAAGGAATCAAATCTTCCTGCCTTTTTGTTCTTTTTTCCTTGTGTAACAAGGAAAAACAGACTTTGAACAAAAACTCGTGGATTTGAGGAGTCCTTCTTTTTATCAGTCAAAGCATGTGGACTCACTTGCTGTTGTTGGGAAACCTCAGGCATTCTTGGGATACCTGGAATCATGGCAAAATGCTCTATTACCATCATAAATGTTTATATCATCCAGAAGATCTGCAGATATCGAATTTCACAGATGAAGTGGAGCCCAGATGCAAGAACCAAGACTTCTTTTTGATTTTTGCACTGAAGATATGCAAATCTGAGAAGTGTCACAAGTCTTGGTTGATATGAATAATGCCTTGACAGTGGGCAGAATATCAATTCCTTTGTATGAACAGAGAGCATCTGGAGATGAGTGTCTCTGGGCAGTTACCACACTGATTCACGAAGAATATCCAGTGGTGGGTAGAGGGACATAAGTGACATCTCTTTGCAGAGCTGTTTTATTTGCTTTCTCAGGCTGGAGAATGTTGTGTGAGCAATGTGCCCTTTTAGAAAGGCTTGTGACATCCTCCTCTGAGGTGGATGGTGCCATAGCTGGGCTACAAGAGGGTTTATGGCTGAATATTTGGGGGAGAAATACAGCATGTCATTCTTTATATTGTTGCCAATCGACCTTTCCGTTTTCTGAACTGAGTATCTTCTAAACAACTGCTCAAGGCTGCTGAGTGGGACACTGGAAGTGCTAGTGTGGAATTGTGCCATATATTTAAAGAGATGACGTGATAGTTTAAAATATGCAGTCTCTTGACAAAGGGGGGAAAAATATTAATCACTCTTAGCAGTTTGGCAAGAATCTAAAAAGCATAGGAAGCTTGTTTCCCACAACCCAAACAATCTTTTGATAATTCAACATCATCTTTTGTATCAAGAGAAATCCCACATGTCTAAATAGACTCAGTGTGTACTGACTGTAATATATTCTTTGAACTGTTTCAACACAGAGGATGTTTTGGTTTTTAGAAGAGGATGCGATGTTTCAGTGAGTAGGATTTATTTGTGACTTGATGTATTTTATTAAAATTAGTCTCTCAACCATGTTAAATTATGCACTATCACTGCATGTCATGAAATAATGAAATGACAATAATAAAAAGCATGGATAAAATAATCTGTGCTGAATGCTCAAATTTCGAAGCAAAATTTGGAAATTTTTTAAGTGGAGAAAAACAATACCAAAGAAACCCACAAAAACCAAAACAAACAATGTATTTCCAAGTATGTTGTTTTTCAGACCTCTCAGCCTCATCAAAATATTTATGATTTTAAACATTTATGCAAGATATGTATTTAAGAAAAAAGATGGAGAGGTGGTAATTTTCAAAATCTGATTTGGATAGAGGTTAGTCCATGTGCCTTGCAGAGCATAAAAAGGTTTTAAAAGGCTGGTTGGTTGGAGGAGACGACAAATCGATGGTGTTGCTGGGTGGAAGAAATAATGACAATGACTTACACACATTACTTGCTTCTAAACTGACCCACTTTTAAGCTGGCCATATTTATCCATCACTTACAAAGCTATGTTTTAACTACAATCTTGTGTAGACACTGTTACACACTCCCTTGCTTGACTTGTGCTACTCTATAGGGATGGCAAATAATAACTATCCAGTGGATTTGATCATGTGTCTGGTCATGCTTTTGCTAAAAAACAAGATATTTGTAGCTGAATAGGAGAATAACTTTGCGGTTTTCTATAGTACACCCTCATCTTCAGCCTGCTCTGCATGCAGCATAGCCCTTCATCATCCCCCAGTGCACCTTTTGACAAACTGTCTGTAGGGAATTGTGGGTCTGTAGTAAGCTGGGTACCTTCCAGAGATAAAGTGGAGGATAAATTTAGGTCAGTGCAATTAACTTTCTTCTAATTTTGGTGGTACGGCATTCTGCTCTTTCTTCAGTCACAAAATTAATGTATTGCCCCAAATTTTAGTTTATTGCTGCAGCCACTGGCAGTTTCTCAGGAGCTGAGATTTGTTTTTATGGGCGGTCTGTATGTGAGGATTACAAGGTGGCGAACTTCCTTGCTTAGAGAGGGTAAAAATCATTGTTTCTTCCTCAGTTTGTTGGCCATTCATGATACTAAGATAGTGGTCTCAGTAGTAAGTTTGTCTTCAAGAAGATGTAATCACATCAGCATCTTCAGTATTCTAGTAATCAGTGTATAAAGAGCAGTGATATCCCATTCAGTGTAAATACATTAGCATTTGGGAGTGTAGAGTGGTTACTCGTAGGTATTTGAGTTGTTTCTACAGATACTGAAGAAAACAGAATTTTGCACTGTATATAACAAGAAGGGACAAAATACAATAATAACACAATGCTGCATTTGAAAGTGTAGTAGGATAAATTCTAAATCCTGTCCAGCTCACAAGGGCAACAGACATAGGTGACATTGACTTTCAAATAGTGGTACCTCCTGTCCCCACACAGAGGCTGTGAAAACACACCCTGATGAAACTTCAGCAAATTCAATGAAAATGTCTCAATGCTTTATCCATATCATGTAATAAAATAAGCAGCTGCTGTGTGCTGACTTGCATTGTTTGGTGCGTTAAATCAGTACAAACTGTTATTTGCTCTGACTGGGTGAAAGGACTGTAGAGATTGTTACAGCTTCCCTGAAGTTGGACTATCACAGAGTGAATTGTTCCAAATCTACCGAAATCATATCAAGTATATGGGTGGGAGTTACAAAACAACCTGAATTTGATGCCCAAAAATCTCCCTTGATATATTAATGTCACTAGTTAGGTATTACACTAGGGTTTATGATTAGTTTTCTAAATAAATTATGTTTCCCTTTAACTCTGGCTTGGTGGAGCTGTCTCACGGGCGTTGCTGTTACAGCAGAGTCAGTCTTTGGCAGCTTCAGCCTTGAGTGCTCTCTTCTGTTTACCCAGCTTCAATTCTTGTCCCATGTTAATCTACCACCTCCATTCTTGTGCTTTACACAGGATTTTGGTGCAGCATTTGTCACTGCTGATGAACGCTCACCTGGCTTTGGGCTATTGTAGAATCATTTTGGTTAGAAGAGACCCTCAAGATCATTGAGTCCAACCATAACCTAACTCTGGCACTAAACCATGTCCCTAGGAATGTCATCTACATGTCTTCTAAACCCCTCCAGGGATGGTGACTCCACCAGTGCCCTGGGCAGCCTGTTCCAATGCCCAACATGCCCAACCCTTTCCGTGAAGAAGTTTTTCCTGATATCCAATCTGAACCTTCCCTGATACAATTTGAGACCATTTCCTCTTGTCCTGTCACTTGCTGCTTGGGAGCAGAGCCTGACCCACCCCGGCTCCAACCTCCTTTCAGGCAGTTCAGAGATCAGGAGGTCTCCTGTCAGCTCCTGTTCTCCAGCTGAACCCCCAGGTCCCTCAGCCATTCCCATCACACTTGTGCTCCAGCTCCTTCACCAGCTCTATTGCCCTCCTGGGAGCTGAGTTTGTGACCAGCTCAGGTAATCCTGTGTAGATGGAGTCCTGACAGCATACCCAGAAGTTTATTTATACTTTCACAAGTTTGACAAAAATGTCAAAACTGATGATGTTCTGTTGCGGGTGTGATTTGTCACGAGGTTCTTGCTCCAGTTCTGACTCTTGCCAAAGACTCAGTGACTCACTATGCAGGGCTGGGAGGGAGCAGGTCACTGCTGTCCCCAGGAGAAGGGCTCCTGCCCAGTTAACCATCACTTTGCACTGGGAAAAGGTGGCATTGTGTGGATAGAACCTGGTTTGTGCCATTGATGCTCACTAGGGGTGCTTAAAAGAGGGAGGAAAGGTTTTTAACCTCTACAGTGGGAAGTTTGAATTCAAGTGAGCTGCAGCCTTTAGGAAAAGGATACATCACATGTATGCAGACATCTGTTGCAACAGATTCACTGATTAATCACAGCCTTGACTTGTATATTTTGCATGTGTGTTATGAGTCGTTGCAATGAGAATGATTGTGTCTGGGGTCACCTCGAGGACATTGGGCAGATGCTCCTGTCCCCTCCACTCATGCCCTGAGGAGCCTTCCCAAACCAGCATCCCTTCTGTATGCACCAAGGGACACTTGGCCGCATCTTCATGTGCGTTTGGTAGATGTGAGCCCCTTCAAAATTTAAATGTGCTCACGACTGTGCACACAAAAGGCAGTATTTGCTGGTTACAGTCAGAGCTTTTCATTTTTCATTCCTTTAATATTCACAGGAAGGAGACAAAAAGACATTAGTGAGGCAGTGACTATAGTTCAGATTTTTCTCCTCAAATATGTGACTGATTCACAAAGGTGTGATAGGCATGAACAGGAATGGAAAATTAGAAATTAAAAAGTAATCACAGCTTGGTTGTGCGCAGCAGATACAGAAAATAAGAAAGGGGAAAGTCTGGTGTAGGAAGAATTTCAAACACACACAGATCTCTGCAAATAATGGCCCAAAATCACAGGTGTTAAGACCATCAAATCTCTGGGGCAGAGGATGTCTGACCCCACATAGGGGGCCTGGCACCTTCTGAATGTACAGCAGCAAAAAGAAACACATATGTCTGCCACCAGATTTTCTGGAAAGGTGAGGAAGTTGGAGATCAGTATCTTGTGAAAACCTGTCTGGGAGTGGCAGCCATTGGGTGGGAAATGCACTTGCAACCCCAACTCCTCACTGAGAAGAGAGCTTTGGAAAATTGGGGCTTAATTCATTCTGAGCAAGTGAAATTCTGGCTCTCAGCTTTTCTCTGTAGGGCCTCCAAAGAGCCACATTTCACAGCAGTATGTTAATTTAAGTTAGCTAGAAGCAATTTTAAAAATTAAACATTCAAAGATATTCAATTATTAAAAAAAATACCCCTGCTTGCTATTCAAGCTCCATCTCTTAAATCATGTTTATTTTAATTAGTTTGTAAAACTTGCTGGGCTACCTGTGGTTAGCCTGAGCATTTTTTAACTTGGCTTATTTTTGAAACTGTTGGGCAGTGGGTGATTTAAACTTTTATCAGCATAAATATTATTATAGAATATTAATATTAATGGCTTTACATTTAATTGCATGAGACTACAAATTACTTTTTTCTTTCAAGCAGAAATCCATTTAATTGCCAGCGTGCTGATTCTTTTGCCTGAATACGGTTTAATCTAAGGTTTGTCTAGCATTTTTTTGGTGGAGAGATTCTGCTGTTTCAAGTATTTTTGGCTTGTCAGTTTATATATAATGGGAGGATACACATCTGTGTGCCTGTCTCTTTCTATTCTCTATTAATTTTCAGGATTTCTAATGCAAGTAAATCAGATTAACCTGACAGTAGAAGAATAATATGGTCAGTGGGGGCCAAGTCCATTGCAGATGACGCCAACCTGAACTCTGCCAATGTTTGCTTCTTATCCCCAGCATCTCTACCACTGTGGGCTTGAGCTTCTGCTGACCAGCCCCTGCCAACCTTCCTTTTTTATCTCCAATCACGAGGGGTATAGTGATGTGGAAAAGCATCCTTAGAGACCAGGATAAGTATATCAGGTTTATTTCACTTGTTGCATATTCAGCTTTCCATAACTGAGAAGCTTGGCTTTGAAATATTATGTGCAGCAGATGCTGTTCAAACAAAATAAAACCGTATCCAAATAGTCAGAAGTCTCAGCTGATGTGCTTGCCTGCTGGAGGCTGGGCAGCCAAAACCCTGGCATCCCTCCCGCCTCTCTTTTGGCGCTCACTGTGTGCTGTGCTGAGTTGGGATTTATCTCCGTGTTCAATACACATAAAGAAAAGTACAAAAACTATTCTGGGGAAGGCAAGGCAGAAATATGTTTTGCTGTTCTGGTGCTGTCCTGATGTCTTTCCTTCTGCTCAGTAGCCTGATGGTGCAGTTAGATAAGGAAAAGCTGGTTCTCAGGACAGGAACCTGCCAAGGCTGTAGATCCACTCTTAATTCTCCCTTTTGATTCAAGTTTTCACTCTATCCCTAGGCGAGTCACTTAATCCCTCTGTTTGTCTTTTTTTGGATGGAAATGATCAAGCTGGACACTTCCATGCATCACAAGAAATTGAATTTAAAATCTAAGATGTCCAAATAAGCCTTGTCTAAAGCTAATGTGTTACAGACAAAACCCAACTAATAAATAAGAATAAGAAAACCTCACCACATTAAGTAAATTTGAATTGTATTTGATTTTTGCATTTACTTTCTGTGAAAAGATGTGATTTATCTTGGCAATAGATACGGAGCTTTTTCAAGTAGGTTCATCCTGAAGAGATAAGGATTATTAATGGGAAGCACCTGAATCCAAATAGTTTCTGTCAAATCTGTACCTCATGATCCTTTTCTAGCACTGATGAAATTTGTGAGGCAGCAGTGGTAAAAGGAATTTGTGCTGGAACATGAGATACAGGTAACCTTGAATGCTTTTGAAGGTACTGCTATGTAATAATTTCTGTATTGCCTAGTTTACTGCAAGAAAGAGCTTGATAATTAATGCATTCTTTTTTGAATACTGGTGTAGGTCTTTCTCTGAATTATGTCTCCTTGGCTCTGTAAAATCGACAAGTATTTGAGGAATATAACTGTAGGTCCAGACAGATTTTATAGAGTGAGTTCAGAAGAACTTCTCTAAAACAATGGTAGGCACGTCCCAAGTACTATAAAGTTTTATAGAATATTTTTGGTTGGAAGAGACCCTCAAAATCATAGAGTCCAACCATAACCTAACTCTGGCATTAACACGTCCCTAAGAACCTTATCTAGGTATCTCTTCAACCCCTCCAGGGATGGTGACTCCACCGCTGCCCTGGGCAGCCTGTTCCAATGCCGAACAGCCCTTTCTGGGAAGAAATTTTTCCCAATATCCAATCTAAACCTCCCCTAGCACAACTTGAGGCCATTTCCTCTCATTCTGTCACTTGCTACTTGGGAGAAGAGACCAACCCCCTCCATGTTACAACCTCCTTTCAGGTAGTTGTAGACAGCAAGAAGGTCTCCCCTCAGCCTCCCTTTCTCCAGGCTTTCAGCTTTATACAGACAGCTTTATCATTCAGTGCTGATGGGTCCCCAAAAGATTCCGTGTGATGTGCTGCAGAAATTAATATCTGCAAATCCCAAACCCAATGAGCTGGATATTCCCATCATCAGGTGACAGCACAGATGATGTTCCCCAATACTTCTAGCTCAAGACTTTGCTTTAACTGTCATGTTTCTGTGGTGGATTTCCCCAGAAGCTTTAGATTTGTGTCTACGTGAATAAACTGAGCACCACGTGTGTATTAAACTCTTCAGTTCCAGGAGTCGCCGTGCCGACTGTGAACAGCCTGGCTGCTGGTTCGAGCATGTGCAACACATCCGTAGGCTTCCTGGGAGCACCAGACCTCCTGCGCTGCCCATGTGTAGACAATCTGCAGCTTTCAGGAAGATTTAGTGTCTGAATGCTCCTCTGGTCTGTATCTTTAGAAACGTCTCGTATTTAAAGATAATCTGCTGCCTGATTGGGATCCCTGTGCTAAGTTTTCGAGGTACCCTGAGTACATGAATACATGCAAAGTTCCCCTTCCCCACCACAGGGAATGTGATTTTAAGGCAGAAGGTGCCATTTCGGAGGGGAATCTGAATTTACAGCAGCCTTCTTAATATTGGCAGAAGCTGTTTTTCTTATGATGTTGGGGGAAAAAAAGGAGGAAGAATTTAAGCCCCTTGAGGCAGTTTTGCATTTAGTGCCAGTGGGAGGAGGATCTGATCACCTGTGATGGTTTTATTCTGCATCTCTACAAATGCAAATTGGATGCTTGTTGTGTACAGGCAAGCACAGTTAATGGGGTGTGGTGTGTGACCTCATATCTTAGCCTGATTTATCTTGTCCTGTGACCCTCTCGTAGTCCTTCTGTACTGCAAATGTACAAGACCAAATGTAGTCCCATTTGTATTTTAATTGGCAGACTGCCTCTGAAAAGCAGATTACTTGTCACTCAAGATGGAATATGCATGACTGATTATTATACATTTTATTTTGAGAGAAGTTTGACCCTTTGTAACTGTAGGGAGTGAGAATATTAAAATATGGTAAATAAAAGTCCTAGATTGGAAGTATTAGTGTAACAGTAACATCTTCTTATGCCAATACAATGAGCTGGTTCTTTTAAAAACTGTCTGTATGTGCCATGATTTTCTTACATATATCTCAATTATACAGAATGTCCACTGTTGTTTTGTTTTCATGCGGTTGTGATATTCTGTTTGAAAATCTTTTTTCAGGCCTAGAGTAATGAATATGGATGTCTTGTGTTTGTCCTCCTAATCTTATTTGTGCAGTTGAAGTAAAAAAAAAAAATCTGTAATACTTCAGAAGCAATAATGTCTTTTTGGTTTGTAATATTGCCTCACAGAGTTGGCTGGGTTGGAAAAGACCTCAGAGATCATCAAATCCAACCCTTGGTCCAACTCCAGTCCATTGACTAGATCATGGCACTTAGTGCCATGTCCAATCTCAGTTTAAAAACCTCCATGGACAGTGAGTCCAGCACCTCCCTGGGCAGCCATTCCAATGCCTGACCACTTCTTTTGGTCATTTACTGTGATTTTGAAAAATGGCCAAGAATATAAAAACAAACAAGCAAAACCAAACCAAACAAAACCACAACCAAAAAAACACCCAACACCACCATTTAACGTGCAATGAATATGTACACAACCACCCCCATTCAAATCCAATGTTTTGCTCTCAAACTTGGTTAATTTTTCAATCAGGAAAAGTTATTTTTCTTCTTCCTAGAGTCTTGATGTTGGCCATTTCCAAAGTTTCTTATTTCCCCCTTTGCTAGGTATAAATCTACCTTCAACTTACAATCACAGTGAAATCTGGTGCAACTGCCAGGATTTTGCAGAAGTTGAGGGAGGAAAGTAAAGTATTTTACAAGAGTTAGTAGAAAGTTTTACAATGCACTGAAATCACTGTCTATTTTGTTGTAAATAATTTTACTGCATGAAGATCTGAGTTGCCAGCGTGGCACTTCACGGATCTCTGGCAGATTCCCTACCCCAGGACGTTTTCTGCTGACAGGCAGACAATTAGTGTTTTCAGAAAGCTGCTAACTTGTTAAAGCTGTTTAACAAATGTTGAAGTAGTGTTTGCATTACAGGTGGCAGATATATTAATCTTTTCAATACAATAATAAAGAGTTCAGTCTGCTTGGCTATAGTCAAGATTTTTCCATTTAAAACAGCATGAATTAAAAAAAAAAAATCTATTCATTGAAGAAGGCTGGTGAAAGATTTGCAAAAGACTGGTTTAGTGTGTAAAACAGAGCTGGATTTGTCCACTGATTTTCTTGAAATCTTGTGACAACTCATCTTTGACTTTTGAGGGTATTAGTAAATTACAACCAGAAGTGCTTTTCTAAATTCTGCTAAACACCTAATCTTTGGTTTATTCGTGTCAGTGTAAGTCTGGACATCAGTTTGCATTTTTTGTGTAAGTGGGACCACTGTTAATCAGAAAATTAAATAACAGATGAAAATCTAAAGTTATGAATTTTCTGCTGCCATGCACTGATTTAGGGATTATCTGATGGTCTCTATTTTGTAAAGCCTGAGTGAACTTGTGCTGGGCTTGTGGGTGATGAATTTATTCTTGTTCCCCCCCTGCCCCTTTTTTTGGTCTTCGCTAGAATCCTGACTCTCTTTTACTGGACATGTATAAGCTAGTTTGTCTCTTTAAACACAGTGAGGTCAACATGTGTGTTCATAGGTAGTTTGATAATATTTGTTGATTTTAAAAGAAAGAAAAGCAAAGAAAGCAGCATTAGTATGGGTACAATACAAGGGGAAGCTTTGCTTAGGTGTGTCTGTCCTTCCAGATGATCCCTTTTCTCCAGTCCATATGCTCTTCCATAAGTGCCCAAATTGCTCCTATTCTTTCTAGTCCCAAGAGATTCTTCTTTCTAGTCCCAAAAGCTTTCCTTATTGTGGTTTCATTCCCAGCAATCTGACTGTATAGCTTAGGTGAGAACCCGTGTCCAAAAGCAACTGCTCTGGAGTGCTGCTGGTTACGCACCATCAGTTTATATACGTGAAAATAGAATTTAATCATCCTGGACTGACTTGATGGTACAAAGATACCTCCAAGCCACAACTCTCCGCCAAGTCACTGCCTATTGAAACCAGCAAGGTGTTAGGGAAAAAAATTACTGCTGTGGTTTCAGACCAACAAATATGAGAAGAGAGTCAAGGCATCACCTTCTCTATAGCTGTATACAAGTTACCATGGGGAATGCCCAGACATTACAAAAGCTACAGAGCTTTAACTCCACTCTTAAGTTAAGAAGCAGCATTTTATTTCTCCTCATACTCTTCTTTAGTTGAATGCAGACAAGACATAAATTTAAGTTTGAATGAAGATTTTTGCTTTTTTAGATTAAAGGGGATTTTGCTGTAAATCAGATAACAGACCACTAGAAAGATCAGCCTACTGAAGATTGATCTAGAGATTGTAGTAGTGCGCTGGTCCTGTGATCAATTGGACTCTGCTGTGCAGAGACAGAATTATCTCTGTTCCTGTCTATTGCTAACAAATATGAGAATGACTGCAGGCTCCAGTCATTCTTGTGTTGGAAGAAATGGAAATTTTGCTGGTTGAAATCCACAAGCTTTTCATCCTAGAGGGCTTATTATTTTTTTCCATCTTTTCTGATAATAACAGCAGAATAATAAATTTTCTGTAGCTGAAAAGGTAAGATTTTTGAACACTGGATGTATCTGTTCTAGATAAACCACTTATCCCCAAATTTGCTTATAAAATGAAAAGACAACAGTAATCCCACACCTCCTGGAATCCCAGAATATTGTCCTGTTGTTATTTTGCTTCAACGTGCCAGGCTTTTTTAATTATCTGTTGAATCTAGATTTGCATGTCACTTTTTCAGCCAAGTGTCGACATGACTTTGCCAAGTGGAATTTCCATTGCTTGCAGTCTTCCAAGCTTTATTACATTAAAAATAACTTGCAGTCATTCTAAGTTATGAAAAAATAACTTAGATACTCTTTGTCTTTTTCAAGGAGTAACTGGGTGACCTCTTACAGAGTATTGGTGAGCAATGACAGTCATGCATGGACTGCTGTCAGAAATGAATCTGGAGATGTGGTGAGTATCACAAAATAGATGTTTTGTGAAGATAAACAGAGGTGGGAAAGTGAGGGGTTGTCCATGTGGAGTTTTCATTTGCCAGATTCGTCAGTATAAGGCTACAAAGCAACGTCTCTGAGCGATCCCACTAATCATGTAATACAGAGGGGAACCCAGAATATCCTATGCAACAAATCTATGTGTCTGCCTATGGATGCAAATGCCACCCTGGCAGTGATCTTGCCTGTGATGAGACATGTTTCTTGTTGCATGGCCTGTACAAGTGTTAGTGTCAGTCTGCTGGTCCCTGGGGACATCTCCTGCCCATGAGGTGACCTGCCTGGACACCTTCCTGTGTAACCTCATCTGGGTGTTCCTGCTCCATGGGGAGATTGCACTGGATGAGCTTTCCAGGGCCCTTCCAGTCCCTGACATTCTGTGATTCTGTGAGGAGGGAGGGTTTGAAGCTCTGGCTCCTTTTCCCCTTTATCAGAAGCATGTGGGGGGATTTTGGTCTTTGAAGAGCAGCTCTGGTCTGAGCCACTATCAACCTGGGGCAGCACCAGATTACTTCATTTGTTTCTATTACCAAAAGTGATAAAAAACTTTTTGCAGAACTGATCTTGCCATTTCCATATGTTTGGCCTGCATAGATTTTTGAAGGAAACAGTGAGAAAGAGATCCCAGTTCTCAATATGTTGCCGGTGCCACTGGTTGCACGTTATATCCGTATAAATCCTCGGTCCTGGTTCGAAGAAGGCAGCATCTGTATGAGACTGGAAATCTTAGGGTGTCCTTTGCCAGGTAAGAGTTTTGCTCAGTTTATGTTGTGCCCAGACTCAGAAATTTTATTTCCTTTCGATAACTTGCTTTTGATATCATACCTGTCTTTAGTGAGTAGAGTTATGCAAAAAGAAACACAAAATATTTGTCCAGATACATGGACAATATCAGGATACCTCTTCCAGTGCAATTGCACAGTATCAATAAGTGGCTTTATTTATATTGGGCTGAAGTGCAGTGCAATTAATCTTACTGCAGGTACATGTAGTAAGGAGGCAATAGAGTTACACACCAGGACAGTCACTTGCAGATATCTTAAGCTTCTAGGCCAGGAAAGAACCATTATAATTATGTAGTCTGATTTTTTTTTTTTTTTCCCCTTTTAATTATTATTTCACTGTGCAGGCCATAGGACTTCCCTGAATTAATCGGAAGGCAAATGCTGTGGCTGAACTGGAGCTTATCCTGTACGGGGGAGGGAGGGGAATCACAGATGTAAAGAATTTCTAACAAATTTCAAACATTATCAAATCCAGCATGACCCCTGGTAGGTTTCAGGTGAAGGTAGATGCTCCTATCCTTGGTTAAAGACTCTGGAAAAGACACAACCTGAGGTTAAGCATAAACTTTGGATATTAGCTGTTTCTCTTAACATATGAGTGCAAAATGCAATTAAGGTTTTGCTAAACAGTGTGTACAAAGTGAAACCTTGTATGAGGCCACTTAAATAAAGGGGGGTGGACATTCGGTACTGAAAATTATGGCAAAAATGTTCCTATTAAGCACATTATAAATAGTCTTATGATGGATTTGTGTCTACATATGTATGCATGTATATAAATATTGGAAAACCTGTTTGTTCAAACCTTTTCTAAGTTGCCCACTGCTCATTCTGCACCTCTCATCTGCCTTTTCTTTTCCCTCTTTGGTCTTAAAATTCTGGCACTTGGGGATAGCTCTCTCTTTTTGTTACAGGGGGCTATGAATAGTATTTGCAGAAATATTAAAGCCAGAAAGAGAACTGCCTTTTCCGAGCCTGTCATTACCACTTTAGCTGCTCATGCTGCTGCTCAGAGACTCGCTGCCTCCAGTTCCATGTTGATGTAGGGTCTTCACATGCCAACCAGAGGTAGCCCGATTTTTGTCCTCAAGGTGTTTAAATACTCATGAAAACAAACAAACAGACAACAAACCAGTCTGGGGCAAGAAAAGGACAATTTTCTGATGAAGAGAAGTATGGGGCAAGTACTGTCATCAAACTTAGTCTGCAGGTATTTTACGGTTACTCAGGGGAAGTTTGGAGTACTTAGAAACTGCATTTCTGAGGGTAGCAAGTATACCTTGGCCTCGAGTGGCAGTGACCAAGTGTGTCCTGTGTATGTGAATATTCATGTTTTCAGTAGGATTCTGATTTATTTCAACTGTGGGTTTAGGAAGCTTCAGCCCTGTGAGTTGCTTGTTTCTCACTGTACTTTTACAATCCTTTCCTATTCCATGAAACTGTACTTAGAGGAAAGAGCAAAAATGTTGATATTTGGACAGGTGATTTTTATTAAGTGCAGCAGTTATTCCTACTAGATTTTAATTTGGTATACACCCCTACAGGGCTAAACTCTGCTTGGCAGTGTCAGCATTTGTCACCCTTCAGCTTCACGTGGCTGTATCAGTGGGTGAAGGTGCTACCGAGGTACAAACTTACCTGCAGTTCCACCAGCGTTGCAGTGGGTGCAGTGGTCATTGCCACTCGAGGCCAAGATATACTTGCTATCTTGTCACAGGTCTTGGATTAGATTGGAAACAGCATCAGTGCTTCTTCTTGGTAGTCATTTATGGAGTTAACTGCCTGCAGTGGCTGATTCAGTTTATTCTTGAAAGAAAATACCAGAATCATTCATTGAGAAACACAATGGGAATGGGATGTGTTTATTCAAAATGTAATTGGACTGAAAGAACTAATAGGTTTTGATAAGCTGCTGACCCATCTTTTTTTTTGCTCAGAAAGAACTGACATTTCTTTCTTCCAGCTCATTTTATTCATTGCACGCGAGGCGCTCAAAACAAAGCTGTTTCCCAGGTTGCAGAGGCCTTTCCGTGCATGTTTTCTTCCTGTAGGACGTGACTTACTTTTTGCAGTTCCCTGTAAATGGGCTTCTTCTCCCATTACTGGTGTCATCTTACTTCTCCCGGTTTAGATGACTGACTGGTTTGGCCACAGGTCCAGCCCCTTTGATAGAACTGCTGTATCACGCTGTATTGACTGTGTGACTAGAAACCAAGGGTTTTTTTTTTCCTAACAAAATTTTCCTCTGTAAAACTGAGCAAGTCTCTTAAATTCATCAAAATCAGGAGGTGGAGCTCTAGCAGTTCACACTTCATCCTTTCCAAAGCCCCATTTAAAAAGTTATGTGATGCTCAGTTTCCTTGGATACTTGGTATGTTTTCTATTGTATTTGTACCTTGAATGTGAACATACAAGAAATCATGTTTTCAGTAGAAGCAGTTTGGTCATCTTTTTGAGATCCCATGCATGTGTCCTCCTGAGTTAATGACAATGCAGGGACAGATGGGGCACAGGGAAATACTCAAGAAAAAAAGTGGTGTGGGAGGAAAGTCAGTAATTTTTCGTACCTGCAGATTTATTTTCATGTCTTTTAAACTTGTAATGGTAGGTTTTATGTCTTTATTAATCTCTGCATAAATTAAGTGATTTGCATTCAGTCTATACTACATGTCATCTTTCCATCATGTAGGCTCACAAGGGAGGGTAAGAAAGGAATGCAAGATAAAGAAGAAACCTGAATAAGATATTAATTTAGCACTGACAGAATGTGATGAAAACGGTTAAAGGCAGCTAGGACCCATTTAGATAATTGGAACAGAGAAGTTAATTGATTATCCAATCGGTATTATATAAGATGATTGTAATTTTTTTCAGCGAAATGTTTATATATATTATTCATAGCATATGTTTTTGGTGTATTGTGGGTTAGTTTTGACAAACAACTTTTTCTAGACTGCTGTAGTAGCTCTACAAAAGAAGCTGTATTATCCAACCATGTCAGTACTTTCTTTCAAGCAACAGAAATGATTTGCTGTTGCACCAAGGGAAAAACATTTGTCTGTGAAGTAAAGATGCCAGAAAGCCCTACCTATAGCAGCAAATAGGTGCTGCCACTTCTTGCTGGGGAAAAACAGGACAAAAGCACCAGCATTTAATTCCCTTTCCAGTTTCCAAAAATGTTGGTATTTACATCGATGTAGACTGACATGTGCAATCTTTTGCAGTTGCCTCAGAGGGATGGATGTACTTTCCTTGCCTGTTCTTTCTCAGACCTAAAGAAAATCAAAAAGAAACTACCTATGATCAAAAGTGCTGAGAGACAGGAGAGAGGAAATTAACTGAGCTCTTCATGCATTTATTTATAGTGTAGAGTATTCATGGCAATAGTCAATTATTTTAATGGAATACATTTGTGATTAAATTTAATTTTTAATAGTTCTTATATAGAAAACTATCACTGGTATCATGATTATGCCATCACTTTCAACCCAAGATAAAAGACGAACTGCTCTGTAATGGAGTCCTGTGTTTCGCAGTGGATGCATCTTTCAGTCCCGTTTTCATTTCTTGTCTCTTCTTGCCAGGCTCCCTGTTTAAGTCTACGAATGTGCTCGTTTTGCATAAAACTGTAACTTTCTACAAGTAATTTTCACTACAAGTGAACGTGCACATAGCAGGACTAAATTCAGCTGATTAGTCCTGAGAGTAAATTTTTACTTAGAGTGACAGTCTGTCCTTGTGTTCTGCTTTTATCATTGCAAAGCTAAAACTTAATCTTGAGCAATTGAAAACTTTTTTTCTTGAAGCTTGCTTGAGCAAAGACTGAATAAAAATGACACCAATTTCAATAACTCTCCTGGGAGTTATTTGCAATATATTGGAGTTAAGGCAATATATTATGTTTCTCCGTAGTCATCAATACAGATGTGTAACATCCCCCAGCAATGCAGTCGGTGTCATTAAAGGTTTTCTTTCATATTTTCTTTGTACAATGAGATGAATACTATTCTGGAAGACTATTGCCAGGCCTCAGAATTACCATTATTATTAGAATCAAACTGTAAGAAATCATTAGAAACAACTACCACAGGTTAAGAGTTTTTTTCTCTTACACATTATTATCATTCATTATCCTTAACTGGAATTAGTTGTGCAGTGTTTGAGTACGCATCAACATATACAGAAGAAAATCCATATATAGTTGCAGAATATTCACAGTCCTCTGATATGTCTGCCAGCAGATGTTTTCAAGATTACGCGTGTGCTGTCTGTGACATGTTCGATTTTATGAAGATGAGTCAAATTCACTTATATTATACGGAAATGAAAAAAAGGCACAGTGAGGTTTTTAAGGCAGTCTAAAGGATTTAAATTAGACTATTCTTTTCATTAAAAACTAATCTAAATCACTTGGAATGACTTAATTATCTCATCCATTTGGCATATGTGAGCCCTGTTTCTGAGCTTGCAAGCTCCATCTCTGTACAATTTCTGTGAGGATGAAGCAGGTGAACAAACCGTGTCGGAAACAGATGCAAGTTTTACTTAATAAATGAGAGTATTCCAATCATATTGTTTTATGAGTGTTGATTCCATCTTCAGGTCATGGCAAAGCTCATTTCGTACCTTTCCATGCAAGTTAAAGGAACATTTTAAAATTAAGAAGGTCAAAAAGACCAATAGATGTTGTTGTTGTTAGCGTAATAACTGGAAACCCACTGGAAGCGTCAGGGCTCCACTGTTTCAGGTGGTGTCTAGAGCTGTAATATAACAGAAAATTCCTTCTATACGTCAAACTGCTGAGCTCTATGGTACTTTTTGTAGGAAGACCTCAGAGCTCTCATGCTGGAAAGTAGTTGGGCATTATAGAACGAGATCAAACAGAAGGCAGAAAAGTCTTCTTAATCATGTGTCCATCTGTATAAAGAGTAGAAGTATGATGGTAACAAGCTACCTTTACTTGCAAAATTAATCAACTCTACTGGTAACGTAAAGTGGTAGAAAAAACTAATATATTCCCCTATATAAATGAGAGCGCCACACATTTGCAGGATCTTTTCTCCTTGGAAGAAAGAGAAACTGTTTGAGGTATTGCCATGAATAAATGAGTGTACTTCAAATTCTTCTGTGGTTTGAGATTTTTGGTCTCTTATTCTCTGTTTTATGAAAGAACCAGCTGCACAACAGATCCTTGTGCCTTTCTACGTTTTAGCTTTTAATTTGCTAATCTTTATTCCTGCTGCAGTAGAAATCTCAGTGTTCCAAGCAGACTCACAGTGGACCCTGGCAAAATAGGAGTGTTAATTCTCCAGGGAGCTGGCAGGTTGCGCACTGGTTTTGAGGGTGAACCAGAGATACAATTGTTCTCGCTGGGCAACTTTTTGAAGTTTCCACCAAGTCTACAGCATTCACAATCATTCCCATGATATTCATGTTTGATGTATTGAAAAAGTGCCAGACTTTGAAAGGAATGGGATTAAAGTATTATGAAAAAAAAATCGGTTGCTGTATATTTTGGCTCGTGGTGATAGAGAAAGCCTTCAGCATCCTGGCAGTTTTATGATGTTTATTTTTATCCTTTTACAACACAGAGGTATTTTTACAATGCTGAAGAGATTTTGTGTGGCATTAAACACACTGTGCATAGCTAGAAGCATTGGATATTTTATAATTTCCATTTCTCAGTCATCAATGTAATAATAATAATTTCTCAAATTAATATGGGTTGACCTTTAAGGGTTTTGATTGGACTAGATGATCTTTTGAGGTCCCTTCCAATCCCTAACATTCTCTGATTCTGTGATTCCAGAGTCATCTGCAGGGTCACCGCAGCATCACTGCCATCAGTGGATTTGCATCAATTTAGCCTGCAGTTAGGCTGGAAGTAAGACCTAAAAATGCAGGTGCATTATGTGAAACTTAACCCTCTTGATTCTTCAAAACTTTTGTTTTATAAGCAAAGAAATCTTGTTTCCTCACCCGATTAGGTTCTAATTCAAATCTATTTCCAGGTGGTCTTGCTATATATAGAATAAGTACTTACTGGAAGGCACAGACTGTATTGAACAACTAGATTTTGTTGAGGGATTATTTTTTTTTTTTTACATTTTTCAGTAATATTTGTAGAGTAGCATTCAACTGACCTTCCAGTATTTCTTCTGTAGATTAGGGAACAGAAGTAGAGACAAGCATGTGAATGAAGAGTAAGTAAGTGGTAGAGAACATGGGCAATGTTACAGTGAAACTTAATGGACTTTGCATTTTTTATTTCATAAATAACGTAAATAGTTCAGAGTTTGCTTTCCTGCCACATAAGAAAAAATTTTATAGCAAAAAGAAATTTGAGTATTTAGAAGGTTTAACATCAGAAGTATGAAGCTTAAATGTCTTCAGTATTTTTATGTGTTACAAGTTTTCAATAATTTGTTTGTCATTGGAAGACAGTACCTATGTATTCTTCCTAATAATAATTATGCTTTTCCTACCCACTGAAAAATTGCAACTTTTATGTGGTACTGTTTAAAAAAAATCATTTTTCTTCTCTAGGGACTGTCTTTTGGTTGTGTTGCAATAAGACTGAATGATATTTAGGCTTTGATTTTCGTCTTTCTTTTTCTAAAAAATTTAAACCAAATGAAGATGATTTTGTGGAAGGGAAGCAATTTATCATAGCAGCCTGACAGCCACTGGTTTGACAAACGATTACTCAAACTCCCAGACATTCCAGATATGGCAAATTAAGGAATGTTTCCAATGTTTCCCAGATAGATTTGTTTACATCTAAAAATAAATCAGAATAGATCAAGTTTAGGAGTATATATATTTGTCAGGAAATACAGAACTGGGCCCTAACAGTCTTGGCTGGTTTTTATCTAGGTGAATGGCCTGGAAAGTCAAGGAAATAAAAGTTATTGTTCTATCTACATATTCTCCTTTGAGTCTTCAAAATGCAAACTATAACTTATATCCATGTAGAAATAAATAAACTAATTTTAAAGTAACAAAGACCTCTGACTCCAACTGAAAATGTTTAGGAATATACTCAGGAATGTTTAACATTCACAGTAGATCCTTTCTGTATTTTGCAAGCACTGCATAGACTCTAAAAATACTCCAGAAAACTAAAAGATAATTCTTTATATCTTATAACAGTAATTTAATCAAGTAGACACAAAACATTTACTGGGGCTTTTTCCTCCGGTGTGACTTTTTTTTCCCCACTCTTTTATCTTGCATCTGGCTCATCATTTTCCAGCATCTTTTGCCCTCCTCTGTAGCCTTAGGATGCTCTTCTGCTTTCTGTTGCAGTTCAGTTGGTGCCAAGCAGCTGTTCAGCAAGCTGATTCCTGCTGCCTCCTTGCTTCTCTTTGAATCTGTATGAGCTGATTTGAGCAACAACCAGAAATATTGCAAATTTGTTGTTTTGCTTTTGAAAACCTGTTTTGAATGCATGTAGAACAGTGGAATTCAGACTTCTGCGTTTCTTCATGCATTGTGGCTAAGCATCCTTATATTCAAAACTAATAAATGGATGAAAATTCTTTTATTTCTTTTCTCAGACCCAAATAATTATTACCACAGAAGAAATGAAATGACAACCACAGATAATCTTGACTTTAAGCATCACAACTACAAGGAAATGAGGCAGGTAGGCAAAGAGGCCGGTGCATCACCTCCTGGATATGATGAATGGGTGCAGGCTTATGGAATCTGAATTATACCTGTTAAAAATTATATTAAACAGTGTCTACAATCTATTTATTTTTTTCTCTTTTAACCATTAAAATCCCAAAGGCTTAATTTGTACATCATCCAACCTTAAACAAGTGACACTCCATGACATAGGGAGCATTTACACACAACATGCCATCACTTTTCTTCCATGTATATTTGAGTTATGAATGTTCAGTGGTTTCTTCTATCAGAGTTGACCCTGACTTAGCCATCAGAATTCTCCTATATTTCAGTGGTTTTGGATAATCGGAATAAACAGAATCGAATTCTGTATTTGCAGTTGTGAAAATCTGCAAAAACTGACCAAAAAAAAAAAAAAAACCACTAGTAAAAAAAATCCTGTTAGTATAATTTTAAACCTACAAACCAGCCTTGTTAATCTTGTTCCTTTGACATCAAGTGGGTTACCTTGTTGTTGTTTTTATTGTTGTTTTTAATCTTGCTTCGTATCACCACAGGCAAAGGTGTGGGTTGTACTAAAGAAATATTTCTGCCCACTTGCCCTTCAAATATAAAGAAGGACTTGAAGTGTGTGAATCATTTGCCGCATGCTGAATTTTCAGTGTATTTATGCTGCATGAATCACCATTCATTTTTATTGAGCAATTGTCTACTGAGTCACATTTATTTCGGCAGAGATTTTGTGGCCTATACTTCTTAGTACAAAGATTAGACAAGTATAAACTCAATTGGCATAATTACTGTCAAGAACAATAAAATAAAGTGTATTTCAGATCCTCATTGCAGAAAGACAGGCTGGTCAGGTATCTTTGGAAGAAAAACACAGCTTTAAAACAGATTTTTTTGTCTACTTTTCTTGCAAGTAGAAAATTTTCAACTGTGGCTGGTCAGTTGTGAACTGGTTTTGACTGTGCTTTTCCAGTTCCTGGTTTTCCGTGTGTCAAAATAGTTAATTTATTTAGAGCTCATTGGATTCTAATTGGGTTCTGCTGCTGGTAGGCAGAAGACCATGTTTTGCCTTGTGATAAGTCTTAGATCCCCGAAACTATTCTTAGAACTTAATAATTTATTTTCTGGGTGTAAAATGGAAGAATAACTGTCAATTTCCAGAGTCAATTAAAAAAAATATACTGTGCATTATTGTCAGTTTTGCTAGCTACTTCACCGCCAACCACCTTAGAAAAATGCTGTTCTTTGGAGTTATTTATCATTAAAATTGAAAACGGAGGAGAAAAATGTGTTCCCTGGGCCATTTTTGGGATCATCACATTACATTGCAATATGTCAAGTATTTCTGAGAGGGAGGGATCTTCTCTGTGTCACATTATCTTAATAGAACTCTCTGTTTAGGAAGATGAAATTTATAGTACCAATTTTTTCTTTTAAAAGAGCATTCAAGATTCTTCTTTCAGTCAATGGGAACACTCCCTGTATCTTGTATGCAGAAGGCAGGATTGTCTTACAGTCCGAAATATTTGCATTCATTCTGTATAGGAAGCTGTTAAAATAATTTATAGATATCCCCAGGAATAGTTTGAGATGGACATTTGAGTACAACTCTGTCTTTGAAATAGTTAACCTGGTCATATATTAGGAAATAGCAATGTTAATTTTGAAACACACTTAAGTGGATGTCACTCATATCTTCGGACAAGCCAGACTCTGAGCAGTCCTGAGGTCTTGTGTTGCTCTACAGGACCAGCTGTATTTATGAAGTGATGTAATGATAATGCAGATAATTCTTCTGAATTAGAGATCACTGTATATGTTACTAGTTGAACAGGTTTATTTTAGGGCGAAACAACCAAATGTAGAAGACTAGAGAGATACCCAGTGAACATCCAGGTTGCATGCAAAGCCAGATTGACCGTCTCTGTCTGATAGTCTCCAAGCTCAAGGAGGAGGTAGTTTCTTGTTTTGCGCACAGCAGAACAAGAAATACAGAGATTTCCACAGACAGTATAGTCTTAACCTGAAAGGCATTGACTGAGAACCCTTTTGCCTCCTCTAAGTGTAGACGGCACTTAGACCTGGGTTTAATGTACCTTTTCTGTGAAGTGGACCTTCAAGAGACCAGTTTTGTGAGGCTTCTTTGAGGACTGTGTGCGGTCTTTTTCCAGGACACTAATAGGGTAAATAATTGGTAGTGACAAACAAATAGGAACTGTCAACTCAGAACTGTTAGAGAACATAATTGTGGAAGTGTTTTACAGTCCTGCTGCTTGCTAATAAAGCCCTGACTGACTGTTACCATCAATTGTCTTTGACAGTTTGTGCAAAGCGCAGAGAAAACACTGTGACATTTTAGGTGACCTGTTGTGCCCTTTGTAGGAAATGGATATGAGAAAAGCAAATATGAAATATGTTTATTTTCAGTATTGCAGTTGTGTATAAGCATTTAACTACGTTACTATATGCATAGTGTTATAAAAGAGGCACAATGAGGTCTGCTACAGATGCCATAACTCAGGAAAGGATCTTTGACTTGGAAAGTAATCCCATGCTTGCAATTAAAGAGATGATGGGGAGTTTTCTGAAGCCAATATGAATATTTTCACTCATTGTAATGCACTTTGAACTTGATTCTAGGCATTTTTCTCACTAGTGATGAACTTTTAACTTAATTTTAACTGCTTTCCTGAATCAATGCTGCAGTGCCAGGGATTTTAGGAAAAGCTTCAGCCCGGTTTCAGAGACACCCCTGCAAGAACGGGTTCATCTTCGCTATTTCATGTCTTTGGGAGCTGCCTGGATGCAGCGACACATCAGCCAGGAGGGACTTTCCTGCAGTTTGAGGAGAGTGTAAGGAGAGGAATTGGTAAACACAAAGCTGAGACTAACATTATTTATACATTATAGAAAGAGGGTGTCAGCTGGCTAAAATAGACCTCCTTTTAATGCAATATCTGTACTCATTGGCAGAGTGAAAAAAGTAGTATTTATCTCTATTGGAGAAAAACACTGTATCTGATCTGATAATAATCCATTTAACCCTTTTGTCAGTAGGACATGAACTAATCATCCCCACACAGTAGACCTTGGATAATTTTTGGTCCGTGAGGCTCCAGCAAGAGTTCTATAGCTCCATATCCATTGATAGTATTTTTGGTTCATTATGAGCCGGTTGACCATGAGAAGTTTGTCCCACAAAGTTAGTAATTGACACATTTAAATCAAACACTGTAAAATGTAAAATACTGTCCTCTGTTTTCACCTTATGTTTCAGCCAGGACAACAAATGGTGACATATACACTTACGTATGCCCAAAACATTAAAAAGACTTCCATGGAAATAGCTGGGTAACCATAATACCAGCACACTGATATCATGACAGTGGTGAAAAAAAATAGATATGGAATTAGACAATACACTGAAAGAGCATATCTGACTGTATTTTGCAGATGAATGCCTAGTTTAGATTTGCAAAATAAATTCTCATATGTATAAAACCAACGTGTGAGATGAACAAACATACAAAAATAGCATCTTTTCAGTCTCTTTGCAACATGATTATAAATAGAAGTGAAGCCTTCTATGAGAGGAATTTTAATGATGTTCTTTCCAATGTGAATCTTGTTTCCACTTAGATTTGGTAAATGGTGGCATGGGAATCAGACACATCTAATTATGGCATTTTTTAAATCATCAGCCTTGTTATCATCCAATATTGTTTCTAAATTAACACTGTGTGAGCAAAGAGTTTTATTATGCTACAATATTTCTTCAGTAATGTATGCACCCTTGTTTGTGAAATGATTGTCTAATTAATAGTCCCTAGGGTTCCAATTTACAGTAAATTCCTAATTTCTTTCTTTAATGCCTTCCAATGGAGAAGAAAAAAACCCACAAATAAATTCTTGTCATTTAAAGCTATTTGCAATAACAATTTTTAGTCTTGTTTGTAAATTTTAACGTTCACCTGACATGTCAAAGTGAAGTGTTTGTGGGACGATTTAGACTCCAGATATCCTTATCTGCATGACATCTGTGTAACTCAGTTGAAATAAAATTCTATTGGACTTCCCCCTCAGGTCCTTAATTTAGTGAAAAAATGACAAATACATCTCACGTAAGGAAGATCTTGAACCTCACCTACGCTGTAGTGTTTCAGCAGACACGATTCAGCTTGTTCCAGCTGAACAAACATTTTGTTGTGTGACAGCAAAGCTTTAACTCATGAACTAAACATAAAACTTTTATATCTAAGAAGTCACCAGAAAAGAAAACGAAGAGTTTTTGCTGCAACCAGTTTGAAATGAAATACTAGTGGATCTGTTTTGATGCTGTATTGTCTAACTATATGCCACTTTTTTCGTTTGCAGTTGATGAAAACTGTGAATAAAATGTGCCCGAATATCACCAGAATTTACAATATTGGAAAAAGCAACCAAGGACTAAAGCTGTATGCTGTCGAGATTTCTGATAACCCCGGAGAACACGAAGTTGGTTAGGATTTAGTCTAACTAAATCTGTTGAAGGGTGTTGGGTTTTGGCTTTTTTGTTTAATCCTCGTTCTCTGTATCTGCAGTAATTATTACTGATGGAATTATATTCACGGCAGCAAAGATTTCAAATGTATGTGGGAGGAACTTCAGCGCTATATTTCTAAATTGGGAAGAGGAGGCTGAGCACAAATAGAAGGCAGTTTGAATGTGGGATCAAATTCTTTAATGATAAAGAGTTTTATTCTTTACAATAACAAAATAGAAGTGAATTTTAGTACTGGGGAATGGATTTTAGTTGTGAGGATTTATGTGGCTTTGGATAGAAATTTGCCCTTTTTTTATATGGGGTGAACGCATTGCAAGCAAGGACAGGTGAAATCTTCCAAATCATCGTTCACCGGTGAGTGTCGGGGTACAATACCCTACAGTGGTATAATTCTTGGGCATAGAAACTTACTCAGTCTTTGATATGTCTGTGGAGAAAAATAAAAACCTCACTATGATTGGGCCTGGGGCAGCTGTTGGAATAAAGGCGTCTTGTACTTTGCCATGTACATAAATACCCTGATACATGTTCATCCCACCCAAGGAGGAATTCTAAGACGTGCTCCTAAAACACTTCTATACTTTGCCATAAGGGATGAAGCACAGTAGACGTAATCTCTCAGTAGACTTGGGGCTGATCTTAACCTGCACTCTTTGAGTCTCAGATATTAACAGCAGAATAATTAATCTAATCTGCTGTGTCTACTTAACTGTCTTCAAGAGGCCTTCAGAAAACAGTGTATCATGGGCCAGACAACTGAATTATGGAGCTTCTTTAAAATAGCTGGCACTATTCCTAATCACCTCTAAAGCAGTTGACTGCAAGTATTGTGGCTTTCAATATAACCTAGGAAAATATATGTGAACCTGTTATTTGATGAGTGAAGTTAAAGGAGTGTGTGAAGTCGGAGATCAATTACTTGCAGTAGCTGACTTAACTTTTAAGAGCTTTAACATCTGTCCCACTGAACTACCAACAATTTATTTTTAATGTTATTTTTAGACAATCAGAACTTTAAAAATCTACCTGTGACATGCTGAAATTGTGAGTATAATTAAAAATCTGTTTAATGGAAAGTGAGTTACGGAGATTTTACACAGTGGCTTTAGATATCATTGATACATAAGCTTGTTCCTCTAAAATAACAGCAGAAAGTAATTATTTGTTTCTGTAAAGCTACATTTTCACCTATCATTTGTTCAGTTAAGGCATTTCTTCAGTGAAATGTTGCCGTTGACACGGAATAAATTTAGTTGAATATTGATATACTGCTCTGACTGCACTTCTGCCCCATGTGTCTTCAACAGGCGAACCAGAATTTCGATACATTGCAGGAGCTCACGGGAATGAAGTGCTTGGCCGTGAGCTAATCCTGTTGCTAATGCAGTTCATGTGTCAGGAGTACCTGGCTGGGAACCCGCGCATTGTCCATCTAATTGAAGACACCAGAATCCACCTCCTGCCCTCAGTCAACCCGGACGGATATGACAAAGCTTATAAAGCGGTAATATCATTATGAGCATATCAAGGAATTATTTTAGTTGTATTAGATTAATGAAACATGCTCCTGTTGTCATTATTTTTTTTCAAAGGTCATATTTTGCAAGCCATGAATACAAACAAATTAAAAAATAAACACATCAAAGCAAACATAAGCTACTGAAACATTCAGAAAAAAAGCTGAAAGAAACAGTATTTGATGTGACATTGGCTATCGGGAAGATGTGTATGGAAAGGAAGGTCTCTAAAACTGCCAGAACAAACCATACTGAGGTGTACAGATCGATGGGAACACCATTATGGAAAATGGAAAATTCATGCAGTATGTTTCTTATGAGAAACCAAGCTAAGCACATGAAAATTTGCATTCTTCCGTAGCTGAAATTTAATAGTGTGTCTTTAAGGAGAGCACGATGTGTTGGGCATTGTAATAATTCAGTCTGAAAGAAGACAGACACCAGGAGGAAAATTACAGGGTCTGGTCACATGCACTGGAAAATCTTCCAGGTCAGTCTGTAGAAGACTAGAATACAAAAGCTGGACTTAAAGCCATGGAAAGGAATATATGGCATCCGTATTGCAACCCAGGGGAAATCCAGTCTTAAGTAGAAATATTGAAAATAAACCAGAACATTTTGGCTAAGCCCAAGTAATTTTTCATGGATTTTGCTTCATCTTATTCATGGTTTCATACAAAATGAAAAAAAAGCACCAGTTATTAGTTTCTGTTAATGAAAAAATTCAACCTTTCACTTTTCTGTGTAGAGTTATCTCTGACACAATCCCACTTTGCCGAGGGCTCACAGGTTGTCATGTTCTGCATTAAGTTTTTTCATTTTTTTTCCTTTTTTTTCAATCTAAGGGTTCAGAATTAGGGGGCTGGTCTTTAGGACGATGGACTCAGGACGGCATTGACATCAATAATAATTTTCCTGATTTAAACTCTTTGCTCTGGGAGTCCGAAGATCAGAAGAAAAGAAAAGTTCCGAACCATCACATCCCGATCCCTGACTGGTACCTGTCCGAAAACGCCACCGTGAGTAAGACCCCTAAGAAATTAGTACCTTGTAGATGAAGTTACATACCTGGTCTAAGCTTGTTAGTCAATGGAAATAGAAATTACTGTTCACCTCCATATTTTAGAGGCAGCCTTTGGGAAGGGAACTGCTTCCTGGAGGATCCTCCTTTCCCTGAGCTATTGCAATAACATGGGAGAACCTGATTTCCAGCTTTTAGGTGGCAACAGACAGAAAAAGTTAAGCCCGCCACAGAGCTTCACAGAGCCTGTGAATCGAGCTTCTCCCTAGTTTTGAGGCATAGATAGGCTCTCTGCAAACTCATTCAACATACAGATTTCTCCTGGGGTTTTCTAATTGCTCTTATTTGAAAGACATTGTTGCAGTAGGGCAAGGGGTAATGGTTTTAAACTAAAGGAGGGGACATTCAGACTATACATGAGGAAGAAATTTTCGACACTGAGGGTGGTGAGAGCCTGGCCCAGGTTGGCCAGAGAGGTGGTGGATGAACCATCCCTGGAGACATCCCAGGCCAGGCTGGACGGGGCTCTGAGCAACCTGAGCCGGTGAAGATGTCCCTGCTCATGGCAGGGGTGGCACTGGGGGAGCTGGGAAGGTCCCTTCAACCCAAACTGTTCTGTGATTCTATTATATTTTTATTTGAAATAACAAATGCTGAGGCATATGCAAAACCAATGCAGTGGCTTATGCTAAAGTCATTTATTGGATCGTAGTGCCAAAAATTTAGCTTATTTTTACATGGTCTTTTAAATATAATGGCAGCTATTTATAGTGGCTGAGATTCCCTCAGTTTGAGGGGAAGGCAGTTAATTGGGGCAGTTCTGTGGGCTTTACAAATTTCTGTGTTAGAAATCCCATCTTTCAGAAACCCATTTCAGCAGGGGCAGCGCTGTCAGGCTCTGACATCTTTATCAGTTGCTGCTCTTGGCCTCGCTGTTCAAAGAGGTTCCTGTTGCATAAATTACAAGCTTTAAGGTTTTGTTAGTTTTTATGGGCTGTCGGTGACCTCCAAAGAAGGGCACTGCTGAATTTAAAGAAGCCCTTCTCCTTGGCCACATCTTTTATGCCAGCTGCTCACTCCATGCTAAGAAACTCAGGAGGACTCCGTAAACAGCAGGACTTTTGCATCTGGTCTACCTTTGAAACAAAATTATCAGGTTTCACAGGTCACAATAAAGCTGCTGTTTCTTTTTCTCCCAGGTGGCAGTCGAGACACGGGCAATAATAGCCTGGATGGAAAAAATCCCTTTTGTGCTGGGCGGCAATTTGCAGGGAGGAGAGCTGGTGGTGGCGTACCCCTACGATATGGTGCGGTCGATGTGGAAAACCCAGGATTACACACCTACCCCAGATGACCATGTCTTTCGCTGGCTTGCGTATTCCTACGCGTCCACGCACCGCTTGATGACAGATGCAAGGAGGAGAGCGTGTCACACAGAGGATTTCCAGAAAGAGGATGGCACCGTTAATGGAGCCTCCTGGCATACCGTGGCTGGAAGTAAGCGCCTGTAGAAGCTGTAATTAGCATTACTTTGATAATTGGCCAAGAGGGCCAACTGTGTTTTGGGGTGCGTCAAGCACAGCGTTGCCAGCCGGGCAGGAGGGGGATTGTCTTGCTCTGCTCTGGTGCGACCTCACCTGCAGCACTGTGTGCAGGTCTGGGGACACAGGATAAAAAGGATATAAAGCTACTGGAGAGTGTCCAGAAGAGGCTACGAAGTTGATGAAGGGTTTGGAGGGGAAGCTGTATGAGAGTGACTTGAAGTCACTGGGTTTGTTCAGCCTGGAGGAGGCTGAGGGGAGACCTCCTGGTGGCTCCAGCTTCCTCACAAGGGGAGCAGGATGGGCAGGGCTGAGCTCTTCTCTTTAGTGACCAATGACAGAACCCAAGGGAATGGCAGGAAGATGGAGGTTTAAGTTGGACATGAGGAAAAGGTTCTTCACCCAGAGGGTGCTGGACACTGAAACAGGCTCCCCAGGGAGGTGTCATGGCCCCAAGCCTGACAGTGTTCACAAAACAACTAGACAACACCCTCAGACACATGTGAATTTTGGGATTGCCCTGTGCAGGGCCAGGAGTTGAACTCGATGATCCTGGTGGTTCCCTCTACACTCAGGACATTCTATGATTCTATGAAATATGCTGATGCCATCACTGCCTCGTGTCCATTGCAGTGGGCAATGGTAGTGAAATGTGGACTGAGAGGAATGTTTCCACTTCTGAAGGTCTGCTTGTTGCATTTCATCAGAGGATTGAAGGAGACTGTGTCACTGGCCGTTTCCTTTACCACTGAGGTTTCCAAAAGTGCCCGTACAATACATTAGTTTTATAGATTCTGTACATTCAAGATGATTTCTCAGGAGAAAACCAACCCACTCCAAACCCACTATCGGGGGGCGCTTGTCATCCTTTGCCCATTCAGTGGATGCCGACAGAAAATTACTGCCAAATATCAAAAGTAACCAGTGTCAGAAGCAGTGACTCCCACACTGGTCAGGAAGCCCAGGGAGACACCCTGGTGGCCCTTGGATAAGAAAATGATGATTTCAGCCTCCTACTCTCTGAACTCAATCACAGATCAGCCCCTACTCACACTTACTTTGAGTTGTAAAAACATGCCATGAAAAGCTGCTACTTGCCTGCTACCATCCTATTAAAAAACCTCAACACGCTTACACTTAAACTTTGCACAGGCTCCATAGGCATTTCTACTGCCAGAATAAATTACAGATTGCATCGTTCACCACATGCCCAAACCTGTTGCCCAGTCAAGGAGCATGAAAGGGAGACCAGGTCCTGTAGTGTAGAGAAAACATCAATTTCCAGGAAAGTCCAATTAAAAGCACATTTTTAACTGCAGTAGGCGCAGTTATCTCCATGGCTGTACATTTCGAGCAGACTTGGAACAGGAACTCTGCTGATTCATCACAATTCTGCTCAAAATCTTTGGTTTTTTATAAGTAAATCGGTTAGACAGTGTACTCTCTGAAATTTAGGAATGAGCTGTGCATCTGCCTTCACTTGAATGGCCATAGGAACAACTGCAGCAGTAATGGCAAACAGATGCAGACCACGTTTTTATTGGAATTGGCTCTTGTTTGTAACTTGCAGGTAGCTTCACTGCATAAACATTTCTAAATTTTGGACACAACTTTTATCCTTTTACATTGGCATGTGTGAAGTTAATGCTGGCCAGTCTTTAAAGGCTAGAGCCAAGAATTAACTTTTCAAGTATTTCTTCAGGAGGTTCAAAAGTGCTGGGTGAATTCAGAGGGAAAGACTGGACTGCTTAGATCACAAGGCCAGTGCCTGACAATACATTTCTAAACATTTCTGCAAATTCTAAAAAAAAAAAAACAAAAACAAAAACAAACCACTGAATGCTAATTTGATGGCTTAATTATCTAATTTATTAGTTTAGTTTTCCTAAGTGCTGTGAGAAACATGATTATGAATTGATCCAGAAAAGATTATATTGGCCATGTCACTAACAGCCGTCACGCCAATTTACATTAAGTAACGATGTACAATATAGATGCTGAATAGTATCTTGATTTCTTAGTAACAATTGCATATTGGAATTGGTTCAGCAGATTTGTTTTATTGCTTTATGATGTTTCTCATTATACTTTACATCCTGTTCTCCTCCATTATAATCAGACTTCCAAAATCATCTTTGAGAAAAATGCTAGAATATTGAGTTTACTTTCAATCCTTTATACCTTGCACTCCAGACTAAACTTCAAAATATGTGTTTCCATTTGGAAACCTTGCGGCTGTCCAAATATGATTCTAGATTTGGAGACAGATTTCCCTTGTGTTTTTTCACTCTGTAACTATACAGATGTAGCTGACTCCACTTTTTCTCTTTATTTACCTTTTAGATAATCATGTAACACTCGCTTCTCCTAACCCCCTGCTTGCCTAATGTCTGACCTGAAGGTGACATACCAATTGCAGAAAGCTGCCCCCCTGTCCTTTGGTGTGGGTGACATCTCCTTGCTGTGCCACAACTTGAAGCTGCCCATCCACTCGCTCCTCAGCCACCTGCTTGTGGTCATGCACATAAACTTTTCACTGCTTACACTATGGGAAAATTTGTAAGGGATTTTTCTGATTGCTTTTCTACACCACAGAGTCCCCAGAGAAGTTTGTGCACCACAGATATCTTGCACAGATATCAAACATCTCTGCATGCCTTTGAAACCCAGCCAAACTGTTGCCTGAACATATTCGGGACCACAAAGCGTGCGAGTTCTTCAGCAATGTCACATATAATATTTCTATGCTGGGTGAACTGCACAAAGGCAAAGCACAAATTAATATAATTTTACTTCTCTTTTTTTCAAGGCTGGATTTGTGTGTTTCAGATGCTACATGGAGAGTTGCTTTTGGCAATGTGAAACCATTTTCTTAAATATATATATTAAATCTGAGCAATTACTATGTATTGCAAAACATTTCACAACAGATGAATCAGGATGCAATACAGTATATGAGGGGAAAATAATTGTGACTGTTTCTTAAATGAAAGGGAAGCATGTTCATGCAGCGTAGCATATGCCACTGTCTGATATTTGGGCTTTCCCCGTCAGAAAAGTGGAAAGATTAACATCTGTATTATATAATCATCCTGTTCTGCATCCAGAAGGCACTGAGGGCTCGTTAAATACTTGACTACTGCTCTGTGGTAATTGGATGAGACTAGATGGTTTTTTTAACTGTTTTCAGCCAGAAGTGCTCGGTGAATGCATTTCCTGCTAATCTGTGCCATTTAAAATATAATAATAAACGATCATTAATAAATGCTCTCTGTAACGTGGACTTATACTGCAGCTCCTCAGTGGTCAGAGGCACTAAGGTTAGTGGGTTTGGATCAGGACACATTTCTAATGGAAATCTCTATTTCAGAGCAGCGGTGCAGATTCCAGTGCTCTGCAAAGCCATAATAGGGAAAACCCAGAATAGATCCTTTCATTCCTTACAAGCTAACAGACACCATATATAACTTAAAGGAATTTTACTACCTTGATTTTTCTGGCTTTTCAATCATTTAGATTACTTACATGGGAAAACATTTAGACTGAGAAACTATTTCAGCAGCTACTCGGATAAGTCGTACATAGCAGTCACCGTGTGCGCATTACTCTGCATCCTGACATTTAAGGTTCAGTTCACTTAATGGTCCCACATCCATGGAAGGCAACTTAGACCATCCCATTTCTACCCAGGGCAAGCAGAAGTGAGAGCTGCTCCATGGGCATGTACCCAGGATTAGTGAAGCTCAGTACTTTCTTAAAATCCTTTCATAACATCTTCCTGGTGTGCCCCTATCTTCTCCATCAATACCATAGAACCTTTATCTGGAATGAGCTTAAGTTTTTGTTTGTTTGTTTGTTTAGTTTGTTGGTTAGGTTGTGTTTTGTTGTGTGTGTTTGGCCTTTTTTTTTCTTTATGATTTACAGGGGTTTTTGACCATAATGTACAAACTTTTAATGCGAGAGAAACATTCATGGGTTATATTTCTCCATTTAATTTTGTTGACCCAAAAAGGAGAGAAACACAAAGTGAGGGTGGATTTTATTTGGTGTACATGAGATATGCCGTGAATTATTTTGCTGAGCTTTATAAAACCTATGGTCCCTGTTTCTCATTGTCCATTTACAGGAGTTTATGGCCACCTGCCATAGCTGCCTTCAGACATATTTAGATGTTTACTCCAGGAAAGCCTGATATGAGAAACAGATTATACGTTAAACCAGGAGCTAATAGTATCTATATCTAGAGACAGTCTTCACTTCTTTGCAGACACGCAGACCTGTAGATTATGTGGCAGGGTACCCTGGTGAGAAAGATTTTCTGCTAAATCTCTATTTCCTTTAAGTTTTGTGGTGGCAGAACAATGCTGCTCTTTGCAGCAAAGAATTAGGGATGTGCTGTGTCCGTCTGTTGTGTTTTCTGTTTTGAATGTGTTGATGGGATGCTGTCTTTAGGAAGTGGGGTTTTTTTGTTAAATGTACAGCTCTGATGTTACTTTGATGCTTTGTTACAGGATACATGGCATTTGTAAATAACTTTTGCCCTGCCAGATCTGCATGCTAAACCAGCTAGAAAAATATCCAGTTTGTGTTTAAATAAGTTCCATTGCTTTGCATAATATAAACAGATCTGATCAATGCATTGAAAGAGAGTATAAAAGTGTTTCTTTTTTACCTCCTATTGACAGGTATAAATGACTTCAGTTATCTGCACACAAACTGCTTTGAGCTATCCATCTATGTTGGCTGCGACAAGTATCCCCACGAGAGTGAGCTGCCTGAGGAATGGGAAAACAACCGCGAGTCCCTGATCGTTTTTATGGAACAGGTATTCGACAGAAGAACAACTGCTGAATAAATTGATGGCTCCTTTCAGATTGAAAGCGAGCTTCATGTTTCTGATCTTTTTCTTGCATGGCTAATTAAGTGATTATTGGTATTTGTGATAGAAACCTTACTGTAAGCAATACTGGTGTATCACTTCAGCCAGACTGTTTTAACTTAGGAGGAAGACAAAATAAAGAAGCTTGCTGAAATTTGCCGTGAGTGCAGAGCTTGTTAGAAATGACCGATTGCCAGAAAACAAAAACAAACCAAAACCAAACACACACAAAACCAAGCAAACAAACTAAAACAAAACCAACAAAAAGCAATGCAAACCAAAACAAACAACCCCACAAAAAAAGCAAACAAAGAACCCCAAACAAACTAACAAAACCCGTTATGTCTACCGGTTTATCTGCTTTTTATCTATCTTTTGAATTTGATGCCTCAGGAATCCTAACAGTAAGGTGGTTCAGAAGTAGCAAATGCCTGGAAGGCTGATACTGTGATAATAATGATATTTCTAAATCATATGAACCATAAAGTAGGAATAGAATGCATTTAATTCATGTATGAGATTAATGATTTGTTGTATCTTCCTAATGATAGCACTGTTCATTGCTGTGCAATATTTAGTTTTTTGCTTATTCTCTCAACAGGTACATCGAGGCATCAAAGGCATAGTAAGAGATGTGCATGGAAAAGGAATCCCAAATGCTGTTATTTCAGTAGAAGGTGTTAACCATGACATTCGCACAGGTAAAAAAAAATAATAAAATAGCGGTGCAAATGAACAGATTAATGGTTTAATAACAAAATAAAGAACTTCAACAGATAGTGCAGAATCCAAGGAGCACATTGCAGGAGGAGTGGGTCACTTCTTTCCATGGTGCAGCTGCGTAGACAAGAACAGAACTATGACTTTCTTCTCTGCTCCTCTTCCTCTTCTTCCCACGTCTTTTAAAGTAGTTAGCAAACAGCCTTTTGTCTGCGCCAAATCAATAGCCTGAGACTTATTGCTCCTTTTCTCATGTAAGGGTAATGCAAATCTAACCCAGAAGAATTATGGCTCTGAAAGACAAGGGTGTAGGTGATGCCGGGTGGGTGCAAAGAGAGTTTCTCTGGCTGATAACAGTTGTAGGACTGTGAATGTGTTGGAGATGTGATTTGGAGCTGTGACCAGAGGAGGAACAGCTGTTGTGGGGAAAGGGAGAGTTTCACAACCTGGAGTCTCCTGCAAAACATCACGGCTTTATAAAAGATTATTTCATAGGGCTCAGTAGAGACACTGCTTTTATGGGTGAGTTTCAGCCCAGAGAATTACTTTTCAATATGTATAGTTTAAAAAAAAATAATGCACAAATGGCTGTTTGCCTTGTTAGCACAGTCTTGGTCTATACCCAGACACATATTTATACTTGGAGCAAACTCCAGGCCTGTTTAATAGCCTAGAAAGCAGTTATGGCACTAAATAAAGAACTGCTTTAAATAGACACTAGCAACTACAAGATTAATAGTAATACCTAGAAATTGTTGTTGGCAGTTAGCAGACAGGATAGTGTTCAGTGGCCATTGTGTTTGTGTATGTATGTACTGTGATTTAAGACACACAGTTGTCTTAAATGGAGAAACAAGAGGGTGTAGCAAGGAGAGGAGAACGTGGAAAGAAATAGTAAAACAAGACGTCAGCAGGAGTCTTCAGTGATTGCATTCAGTGCTGTTTGCAATAGGTTAACAAGGTGTCTGTTGCATGTTTACAGAAAAGTAGCATCGTGATGAATAACCAGACAAACCATAGTGCTGTGTACTCTAGGTTTGATCTAATATTAGTAACAGCAATTGTATGTATTTTTTACATCCTGGCTGACATTCTGGGTCATTCATTAGCTGTCACTTTCACTTGCTTTGCCACTAAGGTATGATATGTCACGCTTTGACATGTAAACTGATTTGAGGCTATGGAATGTCATAGAGCTTTAGATAAGAGACTTAGGAATCTTTAACATTTGCTAAAGTAGATTATCTGAGCCAAATATGAATCTTGGAATATCAAACTTAGTTTTTATTTTATTTCAGTGCTACTGTGTGTCTGTTGTAAAAGAAAATATTGAATGACAGATATTTAATTAGGTAATAAAGATTCTGCCTTAAATATTTTAAAATAGTACCACTGGGAAATGATAGGAGGAATTAAAGTAGTCAGGTGGTTTTCCTTGTCTTGGAAGCCTCGGCAGTCTTGAAAGACTGCCATAAACTGTAAGTTGTATTACTCTGTCAACAGAATTAATATATTGCTCTGGTTAAGGTCGAGAAAATGCAATAAGTGATTGATCTCTAGCTCTCAGTATGCTGGATTGCCACCTGAAAGAAAACTTAACAGTTTAAAGGCAGCAACCACGCACACGGGAGCCCTGGTGACATGGTAATAGTGGTGTAGGAACCCAGAATCCACCCTGTAATGCTTAGGGAAACTTTAGCTATTTCCATCCAGACTCAGAGCTGAGATTCTGTGGCTCGAGGCCATCTGCAATTGTCAGTAAAAATAAAACTTCTTATTTCATTCTTTTAAATTCTATTCACGATGAGACATTTAAGCTGACACTCTGTTTGGGAATCACTTTGTAGGTGGGAACGTTAAAGTTCTATCTCATTTTATATTATGCAGATAACAATGTATCTCTCATTAGTCTTTGAAACTGGAGAACTGATTTTGGATCCCAAAAGCTAAAATGACATGTATAACTCCAGAGAAAGAAGGCAAATTGTCAGCAGTCTTCTTTCATTTATACCTTTTAAAGTGAAAAATGTATCCCCTTAAACCTCTGAGTTGCCTTGATATAAAAATATACCTGGCAAGAGAAGAATTACGACCTCTATCTCTATTTATATAAGTTTTGTTTAAAGTGAGCTAAGCTGTAAGGTATCTACTGTTTCTTTGATACATTAATGTGGTCAACTACCCTGTATAGCCAGACAAATGTTGTCTCTAAATGTCCTCTAATAAAATTTACTTGTTTGAGAAAATTTCTCTGCTTCTTCCCATGGCCAAAAATGTGCATGGAAAACAATTTGTTTTTCACTTTCTCTTGAATGTACAAAATACCTTATGGGAAGAGAGGGTTGCTGACATAATATTAATGAGCTAATTGAACTCATTGATTCTGAGAGAGCTTTATGGAAAATTATTCCATTTTCTCTTGATGCAGATGTAACTATTGATTGGGTCTGAGTGATTACATGTTGTTCTGGTTATGTGGCCTGTGCCCTATGAGATAACCTTTGGAAAAGAGTTCATCATTTCGATGTACAAGTGCACCTGGACACCTTTTTTCTTTATGGTGCAAAGGCAATTTTGTGAGTCACTTCCTCTAATTGCACATTTTGGAAATCTCAAAGCAAATCTTGATGAAGAAATGTAAAGTGTCACAGCCAGTGTTTAAAGACAAATGTACTTTCTTTTGTGATTTTTTGCAATAAAGCATAAATAATTTAATTTCACACAAAGTTCAGAGAAGGTTTTATGAATATTTTGGTAAGTTTCATATGATTTCAGTATACATGATGTAACCAAGCCAAAATATTTTGAAGTAGCATTTAGTAATATTTAATAACATTAGCCAAAGCTAAGCATAATTCTGGTATTATAACTCTCCAGACTAATTTCTGGCTGCCTGTTCAGTAGAGAAAAGTTACGTTTTAGTTGCACTATCGCTAGCTTTTCTGGAGAGTTTTTTGTAGGTAACAGTGTATTGGGGTAGATTTTTATAATGTATTTCAGTTAGTAAAATCTGGTCCATTTAAGTGTAAATGTGTAAAAAAGGTGAAGCTAAAAAGAGTGTCTCTCTTAATTGAAGTGTTTATGGTGTCATCTGACACATTTAATTTATAATAATGCTGTCTTTGTATTTTTATGCATTGTTATTTTATCTAAGCAGACATGGCAATTCTCTTCCAGACTCAACAGGAGGAGATAGATGTAGCCAGTCTCCAGCCTTCTCTCACTGGAGCCTATTCTTTTAGCAAACATATTACTTATTAAATTTATTTGTATTTTTAATTGTGTTTCTTTTGCCATCTGCTCTGAAATTTTTTACCTACTGCATTTAATCTGATTTTTAAAAAACAAAACAAAAACCAAACAACACACAACCTTTTAGTCCGGTATTAAATTCTGGGCAATGACAGCTGGCAGAAATACTAATGTCTACTTGTAAATGGAAAGGAGGTAAAGTGCATCCTGCTAACAGCTTAATACCCAGCTTTGCAATAATTTCTCTGTGGTGTGTGAATGTGTAGGGTTTTTTCTAGTCTTGTGCGGGGTTGTATGAACCGTCTGTTAAATGTGTCAGAAAAATGTGGGTCAGTTTTGAACTCCAGGGGCTAAATAAAGCCGGGCTCTGAGCAGGGATGCGTTCACAGCCACCCATGGGGTGATCTGTAGCCTTTTGCCAGCCCTGTAGTATCACCAGAGCATTTATAGCTAAAAACGAGCCCTTAGGGATAAATTCAAGAAACTTGGACAGCTTTTTGTTTCAGCTTTTGGTTAAGGTGCCAAGGGATCAAATAGTAATGGAGAACTGAATAAAGAGCTTCTCAGAGACCCCTTTCTAAATATGTCTGAGTCCTGAGAAACAGAAAATCTGGACCTTGATCATCACCGCAGCTGGGGTTAAAGTGGCTGAAAGAAAAACCTGAGCAAGCTGGTAATGCAAAAATTAATTTGGTTGAGCATGCTTCTTGTACACAAGTTCACACTCATGTACTGAGATTGCAATATGAGGTTATAGTTGGGTATCACTATTTTTCTAATGCCTACTGTTTGCAAATGTATTCACTATTTCACCAAGCCCTGAATTAAAAGAATATTTCTCTAGTTAGTCTGATCTTTCCCTGAATGTACTATTTTCATCTAAATCATCTTTAGTTTTTGCAACACACTGCACTTCAGGCAACTCAAGACTAGTGATAGTAAGGTTGTCGGTTCTTGTCAGTGTTAAAAAAACAACCCCTCTTCATACAAGAGTTGCTGCATTTCTATTTATATACAGAATTACATATTTGAATATGCACTTTCATCCCACTGGGTTTTCCCAGGATAGAATGCAAAACTTATATTAGATATTAGTGTTTCACCTTTTCAGTTCACAGCTAAGCATACTTGCTAGTTACAATAATATTTAGAAGTCTGAAACAATCCTTATGTTTGTATGGGTAACATGAGGTCATATATGGGGGAAAAAAAAGAAGGAAACAAAAAGTCCTGCTTCAGTGAGGTGTTAAAATACGTCTTGCTTTACACATGAGTAGTTTAGTTGAATATGGGAGTGGAGCTCTGTTCATGCATTTCAAGGTAAGCAAGTGGTTAAATACCTGGATGAATTACAGTTTGGAGGAAAATTAGTATAATAAAACTCAATGTAAGATTTTATGAAAGGGGATATTTACTTACATCTTTAAGTGAACTGACATTATGCATTCACATGTTTGTATACTAAATAGCACCAAGACACACATGTCCAGGTGGTCTGGCCAGGATCATAGTGTGATGTGGGTACTTCTCTGGGTCTTCTCTTTATTGGCAATGACAAATTAGTTTGGGGAAGGTCTTTTATACCCTTCAAGAATCACCAGCTATTACAAGGTGGCTCTTTGCTTCAGGATCTTTGTGACTTAAACTGACAGAAATCTTAGGTCAAATTGAAGCCTGTTGTCATTTCCTTCATCATTTGGATAATCTATTTTAGGTTTGTTTTCCTGTAGGGTTGGCAGGAAGAGGGGTATGTGTAACTTGGTGCTCGGTGCTGGTAAGACCCCACCTCGAATCCTGTGTTCAGTTTTGGTCCCCTCACTATAGGAAAGCCCTTGAGGTGCTGAAGCAAGTTCAGAGAAGGGAACGGAGCTAGTAAAGGGTCTGGAGCCACAAGTGTGATGGAGCGGCTGAGGGACCTGGGGGGGTTCAGCTGGAGAACAGGAGCTGAGGGGAGACCTTCTGATCTCTGAACTGCCTGAAAGGAGCTTGGAGCCAGGGGGGGTGTTGGTGTCTTCTCCCATTTAGCAAATGACAGGATGAGAGGAAATGGCCTCAAGTTGCGTCAGGGGAGGTTTAGATTGGATAGCAGGAAACATTTCTTCATGGAAAGGGTTGTGAAGCACTGGAACAGGCTGCCCAGGGCAGTGGTGGAGTCACCATCCCTGGAGGGGTTTAAAATATGTGTAGATGAGGCTCATAGGGAGATGGTTTAGTGCTAGATTTAGGTTATGGTTGAACTTGATGATCTTAAGGGTCTCTTCCAGCCAGAATGATTGTATGATTCTATGTGTGATAGGGGACAACCTCACTGACACACTCCTGGTGTGAGGATGCAGGGTTGCTGCCTGCGGTGCCATCTAATCCACATGCAGGCATTTCTGTATCCTTCCTCACCTTCCTCACACCTTCCTCAAGGGGAAAGGGCCACTGTCCTGAAAACCATCTCTTTTCCTACCAGGAGCCGATGGGGATTACTGGCGCCTTCTCAACCCGGGGGAATACGTGGTGGGTGTGAAGGCGGAGGGCTACACCAGTGCCACCAAGACCTGTGAAGTCGGCTACGACATGGGAGCGACCCAGTGCGACTTCACCATCTCCAAAACCAACCTGGCGAGGATCAAGGAGATCATGAGGAAGTTTGGGAAGCAACCGATCAGCCTGTCCATGCGGCGGCTCAGGCAGAGGGCCCGGCAGTGGCGGCAGCGGCGATAGGTCCCGGTGTCCATGAGCTTCTATCAGCCTGGCCGTAGTTGTAGTGAGAGTTACATAGCCCATCTCTTCATACGTATTTCTCTGCACAAGGCCTTTCTGTTAGCGGAGCTGGACAAATAGTGGGGTTTTTCAGTTTGGCAAAAAGTCGGAAAAAAAATGAAAGTGTAACCAAAATCAGCCCTGGGTTGGGTGGACAGTCAGGAAGAATGCAGAAGGATGTCTTGAGTGAACCTGGAAGGAAGTTTTTTGCTTGTTGAGTTATTTAATCCTTTGTAAAACTGTTTTCTTTAAAAATAGAAGAAAAAAAAAAGATACTTATAAAGGAAAAGTGTCATTTTGCATGAAAAACTGAAAAATGTTGTTTCTAAAGTATAAAATTGGTATATTTTTACAATTCAAAAGCAGTTGTGATGCTCTTTACATTTTAGTCTCATATGGGAGGAAAGCTGAGAGCGGACAACTTCTGCTGAATATCTTTAAAATTTGTGTCAGAATTTCAGTCCCCCTTTCCATGATAATCCACCTTTTGCCAACCACCATAATATTTGGGGAAAAAACCTGAAGCGAATAACCCACCTGTGCTTTCCTGCTTGGGTTGTTCATACTTAAGGGTATCTTGTGATTCTTGAGTTTAATGCCAGGAGTGATTTCTCCTCTGGCTTTTTAAGGCTGTGTTTTTACTCCATGAACTAAACCTAACAAGAAGTGCATGGGACAAAGACCACTGTGGTGTGGCAGCCTCTCTCTAACCCGGGAAAAAGACTTGAAGCGAAGCTTTTCTTGCGGATACAGCTGGTTGTATCACGTTTATATTAATAAGGGGAGAGGTTTGGTCACTGGTATGTCCGTAGTTCAAAAAATCCACCTATATATATATATGTATTTTTTTTTAATTTTGACCTGCCTAAAAGTGCCTTTTGTGCTCATGCACACCTTGCGCCACTGTCTTCCATGACGTGCAATGGATTTTGTGTTCTCTGCACGGTCTGCTCATCTTGCCACTGCAGCTGCCACTGCTTTTCTGGCCTTACGACTCTATGGGGGAAGGATTTGTGCTTTATTATTGGCTTTTCAGCAACAAAAATGTACAGCAGGATAGGAATGAGGTTCAGGAAAGATGCAGATCAGGTCTGGGAAAGAATGAACTAAACAAACACTGGACAAAGTATCAGCTGGTGAAAAACAACTTTGCTCCATTAGCTTCAATGTTATGACCGTAGTTATACCAAACGAAGGGCCAGCTGTATGATTTTAGACAGTCAAAAGTCTGTGGCTAAATAAACATCTCTTAATATGCTTGGTAGAAAGACTGCGGCATACACTTCCAAATGCAGTTCTGTTTAAAACATTTTAATTGCTATTACAGTTTTTGTCTATTTGATATGGTTCTTGGAAAAGACATTCACCAAAGTATCATTCAAGACTGAGAAAAAATAAAGTGCAAGTAGAAAACTTACTGTTAGAATACCACATGCCATCTGTGTGAAAAGTTTTTTCTTGTCAACAAATCTTATAAACACATAAAGGCAAAAGATTGCAGAATTAAGAGTCATGAACCTTGCTTAATAAGTAGTCTTATTCTTAAATTTCTTAGACAATTCCAGCCCATGCTTGTTCTGCAGATATCATTAAATAATAGCAATGTATTTGGCAGCAAGGGCTCAAAGAACATAGAAGAATGTGTACATAATTTTCTATAACTGAAATTATGGAACTCAAGCTCCCAGACAGCATTTGTTAAATTAAGTAATAGAGGTAAACAAATAATCCAGTCATTACATTAGCATTTGGAATTATATTTTACTTATTTCACTCTGTTTACCACCCTTACAACGTTCTATATGCTACATATTTTTGTATAGCAAATATAACAGCAACTTGTCAAGAAGTGTTTTTGGCAGCTGAGAAGGGATTAACGGTGTCTGTGTTCAAGTAGCAATGTGAAATAATTTTGGAATATGAAATAATGACAGCAGACATCTTGTTAGCAGTTTAATTTGGCTTGTTCATTGACATATGTAGATTTTGTTACCACCACAACAGATCAGGGCCATACATGATTTTTTTGTGTTATGAACTCATGGAGTTTCTTAGGTGGCTTCTAGGTGGAATCCCACAAAAACCCCGGTCCTCTTGCTGGGGTGGTTGCCATACACAGGCAGACAAGGACCTAACCAGCCAAATTTCAATCACTCTGATAACCAGACTGAAGGTGGAAACCACTGTCTCAGTCCTGGCAGGTCAGTACTTTCCACCTTGAAATAACATTTCAGGCTGGTTTGAGATGAGATGTACTTTACAAACCTAGAGATCCCTGTGCTTTGTGCGTAGGTATGAGGTTATCTCAACGCAAAGTTATTTTTTATTTGATAGCAAGAAGTGGATTTGATGGGAAATTCCTTGATGTCTATTAGATAAAATTAGATTGACTGTAATTGCTGAAGACCTCAGTAAGATCACCTGCTGAAGACAGTGGTCTTGGTGTTTTTACTGGCCATGACTAGTGCTTACACATCCTTCGCACAGCAGGACCAGGACTAATGCAGGTGACCTTACTCCAGTTTAGTCCAGGCATTATTAAATAAATGGCCTGATAGCTGTCAAGTGTACTTGTCTGTGCAATTATTTTGTGACTGTCCAGCACCTTTACACTGGAGAACACTCGAGTTCAAAGGAATTTTACTAGGAACTTCAGATGTGTGAACATCTCATGCTGAGAAAAGATGCTTATGCCTGACCTGAATATAATAATATTGAACTGATGTGTGCCCTATTTACTGCTATTGTTATGCACTCGGGAGTTAAAATGCTAATTTTCTTTCAAATGTGTAGCACTGATATTTAACCTTTAGATAGATCCAAACCACAAACCAATATATCTGGATACTGATGTTTTCTATTTATCTACCTTTTCCAGGTCTTTAGAACAGGTATTTTTTTTTTTTTTTTAGTAAAGTCTCTGCTTTTAATCTCTTCTTTTTGGTGTTACAGGAGATTAGGCAACCCTGCATAAACAATGGAAATAAAACTTGGGGATGGATAGCGATACTTTTATAATTACAAATCCATTTTAACAGCTATTTCTGTGAGAACTCTGCTAAATTTTTATCATCCCTGATATAAAAGAAGAAAATACAATCCCTTCCCAAGTAATAAGAAATTCAGCTACACAATCTCACCCATACTGTAGAGGTTAAACAAATAGAAGGTTAAACCAGGACATATTCCACCCTCCAACCATCAGTCATCTGCTCCCATGCAGAGCCCTGACAATCATAAAATACAGTGGGAGCTGGCTGGCTTCTCCTTGGCTATCCACGTCATGCTCTCCAGCTGTTTATTTTTTATCTGTTTAATTGTCATCATTTTTTTCACCCTGTATCTCAGTTTTTCTCATCCATCTTCCTAACTACTGGTATGGTAATCTCGCAAAGACCAGTCTTGGTATCTGCAAATCAGCGTGGGAATGCTGAAACCAGTGAAACTGTATCTACTAAAATTATATCTACTTGTTGGTATAACTGTAGTGAATCTTGGTAATCTCTAACCCAATTTTAATCTGCTGACTGTTAGGAGTATCTGAGGGTCACTTTTACCAGCAGGGTGAGCTCTGCATGGGTAAAATACACTGATATAAATGAATGTAAATGAAGTTGTTGACTCTGCTGGTGAAGAAATGCAGTTTTTCATTGGATATTTTAAGCCTGTCACATATCTTCAGCTTCTGTCACCAACTACTTTACATTATTTTATTCATGTGTAGTTGTGGTTTTTTCCTCTAGCTTCAGCTCATTATTTTCAGTGCATTTGGGACATCTTCCCAAAGTGTGGATTTCGGCAGTCAGCGATGGAGTTATACAGCCAGATTTACTTGCCCCTTTTATCATGGTGTGGTAGGTGGTTGACCTTTTACAGAAACACAAGGATAGATATGAGTTCATTTGAAATAGAGTACGAGTGGTTTTACACCAAAAACTTGGAGTAGTTAACATTTAAAAGTTTACATTAAACAGATCTGCCATGGGTCTGAAAATGCCCAACTTTGGAGGCAAAAGGGCATCTTTACCATTTATCAGCATGAATTTAGGTTGCAGCAATCAGCCTGAGGGAGAAAGGGTAAAAGGACATAAAATTGTATAAATAATGGTGGCATCACCTGCTTCTGTTGATGGCTACACCAGCATGGACACAGCCCAAAGAAGATCTATTTCACACTCACTAGGAGGATACAGCTTTCCAAACGTCTTTTTCCTTTCTTACTGGAGTAGTTGAGTAGTTGGAGAGAGGGTCAGTGATTTTTACAGTTGATTTAATGGATAATTTAATACCACTTTTGCCTGTGCTTCTTTGTCCTGTCACAGTGGCAAGCAGTTTTCTCAGGCCTTTCCAGTCCTCAAAAAACAGCTATGAATGCTTTTTGGCTTCAGAAGTTTTAGGACTTTATTTTGGTATTTCCTTAATTTGGCAAGTTTAAAGCACATCTGTACACTTAGTCTAATGTGCTTATTTGTCTTTAATTTCTTTTTGAAGGTCATTTAGCTTGAGCTCACATTTTTGTGTTTCACTGTAGTATTATAATATTATTTTTGTAACAGCGATATTTATGTTCAATGAAGCCATCATGGTGAATACAATCTTGTGCCCGGAACCATTCTCTGCTATTTTCCACTGATATAATCACCGTTTTACAGCACGCGTAGACAGTTTATACCTGAGACGTACAACCCCACCAAGTTCACATTCAGATTTGCAGGACAATTTGGTGATCAGTTGTGGTGGCTTCTCTGTCCTCTTTACCTGACAAGTTATTAAATTTTATTTGGATGGGGATTTGGATTACTGCTTCAGATGAAAATTTTGAACAGTGTTCTTTGCTCATTAAGCAGAAAAAAGGATATTTTTATGCCTTTCGTAAATTTTAGATGGGTGGTATTGACTGGATGATTTTTGGTATAACACTTCAGCTCATTACTACCTGGAATGAATACATTTATCAGTAAAAAATGCCAAGAATGGGAAGAAGCCTGTAAAAAAAGCTAAGGCAGTGAACATAAAGGTACTTTATAGCTGCATGTTTATGTATTTAATCTTCCTTTTCAGTTATATGAGCGCCTTCAATGATCCGCTATAGTGTCAGGTTAAATCCGTCTTCCCCTCGCCTGTGTCTGGTGGTTTGTACAGGCTGGATTAAACAATATCCCACGGTTTTCTGCTCAGCCTGCTTTGCTTGGCTCTACTGAACTGACCTTCAGAGACCTTTCCAGAATTTACCTCTCCCCATTAGCCAGGCTCCCAGATGAAGGTCCAACCTTCATCTGCAAAGGTCATTGGAGCACAGCTGGAGACCCAACATCACATCTGGAGGTGACACTTGGGCTCTCAAGGTGCGTTGGCACTTCTGAATGTAGGTTTTTTTCAGCGGAATACTACAAAGGAGCATGGCACTGCTCTGCAAATGCCTACCATTGTAGTTTAATACTATTCTAAGAGGTGGTGTGGGCAATTTAGAAAGCTTTGTTTTCCTGATCAGGACATAGGTAAAGAAAATGCTGAAGGACTGATGAACAGCAAATGTTGAAAAAATAAGGTTCAATGATAGCTCTGTAACAAATACTTTGCATTCAGATTTTATAATTTCTGCAAGATTTTATGAAGAAGTTATAGATATATTTATAGCTGGTTTGCAACACCTGTGAAGTCCATATGAAAATAAATACTTTTCTCCCGTGACTTAAATAATAAATCATCCTTCCCTTCACTTTATACTGAGGAGTCGCAATGTCCAGGGGCTGAAAGCAGCTGAAAGGTGCTTTCTCAGAGGGTAAAGCATCAGTGTGCACAGTGGGTTTCAAGGCCAGAAAAAGCTATATGGAATGAGACATACAGATCTAAAGGAATATATAAATGTAGAGACCCAGGATGTATCTTCAAGCATGGCAACTTGGTGAGCATCCATGTGGAAACCATCTAAGCCTGTGACAAAAAAATATGTAGGATGGGCTGTTCCATGAGAATGAGATGCAAGAAAACCAAAACAAGCAAAATCCACCACAACAAAAAACCCACTTTGTTACTTTGCTTATTGCAAGCAAAATAAGCAAAAAACACCTCCTCTACTTGTTTGAAATAATATTTATCAACAGTAATACCAAATCCCAATTTTGAACAGAAAGCTTTCTCTTTTCTGTTGAATTCTTTTGCATTCCAAATCTGTACTGTATATTCTGAAATACTGATGTTGTTTAGAGAAAGGAGTTAGTAACAATTCCCACCTATTCTTACGTGAAGTAATATCAAACACCTGATATTTTAATTATTCTGGTTATTAACTCTCATGTAATTTGCAGCAGCTGCTTTCTAGAACTCAATACACGACTTATGTCAACAGCACAGTCATTCTTATTGACTCTGTATTAACCCAAGTGCAACAAAAAAGAACATTCAGAGTAAACCATCATTTAAAGATCCAACAAAATCCAGGCAGCCTTATTGTCAGCAAGTAAAAATATGAAAAATGGAATTACTTTTTGTGGTTTAGATGTGACAGAAATTCAATACGTGGGTTAATAAGGATCAATGGCAACATAATCTCACTTGAATAGACCAGGGGGATTTAAATTTGAGATCTATTTCTTACCACAAGGATCTGGATCTGATTACATGGCTTCAATGTAAAAGGCATTAAAATCAAATTCCAATTTATTACAGTTTTGTGGGTCCTCTAACTCACAGGTGAATGGAATCATCAATCTGGTTGTCTCCTGTGGCCACAGCTCTAACCCAGCTCGCTAGCAGAAGTGGTAGTTTTATAATACATTCTGGAAAGGAGTGGAATTTGAACAGAAAACCAGATTCTGCTTCTATGATCTACCCTGTATTTGCCTAAATGCGAAAGATTATTTTTCTATATTTGGCTCTGTAATGAACATAATGGTTTCTGTTAACATTTCAACCCCCTGTGGTTGCAGTGAAGGACCAAGAGCATCAACAGCTCCACCAGCAACAATGGGTAAGCTGTTAAATATACCTATTCTGTTTAAGTCAAAAGGTTTTGCTATTGTTTGTTGCTATATTTTCTTTTTTAAACACCAAGTTCCTTGTATGTTAGAACTTTGAGAGTTATTCTTCAGAGACACATGATACCTGGTTTTACTGAAATTTCACAGCAGTGGTTCCTTGCACTTTATAACACTTTTGCCCTAAGAAGGTCATCAAGGCTCAGTTTAATGACTCTGAGTCACTGTAAATTTGAGTACTGATAGTACTATATTGGCAATAACCATGCCACCTTCAGCATTAAGTGGTGCACAGACCATAAATGATTTGGACAAAATCCAGTATTATAAAATCAGTTTCTTGCTAATGAAAGTGTTCATACAAATTAATTGCTGAATTTCCATCTTGGCTTCAGAAGCAATCTGTCATTCTTAAAGCAGTATGAGTCTCCAGAGGGTACTTTTCAGATTATCACATCCTTTAGATGTATTATTAATTCCTTGATTTGCTGTTAGCAGACTGAAAATCAAATGTAATAGGTGCTCGAGAATGACAGAGTTTCACCTGGCTGCTTGGTTGGCAAATTTTCCCCATGTTTGAAAATGCACCATTAATACTGATTGATAAGAATTACCATAAGCCAGGTCTGCACAAAATATAAATCAATAAAGCTTCCCTGGAACTCATCGTTGTATTCTGCAGGGAGCACGGAAAAGAGGATTCAACTTGGGATCTTCTCTTCTCCTACTTGTCCTGCATAATCCTCTCTGAACTTTTTCCTGAATTTTCAAGCAGTCCTTGCTTTTGAAGAATTCAGCGAGATGATAAACGAAAAACAGCCTAAGTGATGGCATTTCAACATTTCCAGTCCAAGCCAGAGAGTTCAGAAGCAGATGTTGGCATACTATTTTTCCCCAAATATTGATAACTTCAGTTATTCAAATAACAGAAAATTACTTTGAATTTTCAGATCTGGCAAGAAGCAGACAGTATTTTTCATATCGAAGGAACTGGAAGAGCGCTGGTAAAAGCTCAGAGCATGGTCAAAGGAGCATTCCTTTGATGAGTTTGTGTTTTGATACAAATTCCATGTTTGGTATGAATGAGGAGATGGTGTTACATCCTTTTCGTGGCAGGAGGATGGATGTGAGAAATAAACCAAACCAGGGCTCCATTCACCTCCTGTTGTCCAGAATATTTGTCCCATGCCAGGCACAGCTCCAAATCATCACTGTCCCATAGTAAACAAGCTGGAGAGAGGTGCTGAGGTTCTAAAAAGATACCATAGAAGTATCACAAACTGCTGAGGATGTTGAAATTATCCATTCCCAATTGAAAATGAAATAGATGTCTGTTGTTAGAAGGAAAAAAAAATAGTGATCTCTGGGAGGAAGCTGCAAATAAGGATGTGAAAGATGGTAGAGAAGAAATGAGTCTCTGTGACCCACAACAATACTGGTGCATGTGTTTATGTGCCTTGTGTGGGCATGTTGTATAGCTTCATATGTTTACTTTCAGCAGATAGAAGCAATTAGGAGGAGAGGCAGCCCTCGGGGGGCATCAACACTGCCGAGCTGCCAATTGTTTGACATTAGGAAAACCAAACTGTACGAATGTGGCCTTATTATAGTAACAATCAGAGCAGAGTGTAGGAGGCTGGAGTATTTATCAGCTTTCCTGATTATATCTTGTTGGATTTGTTTCTGTGATAACGCTGCAGCCTGAGAATTCAAGATGTAAAGTAGCGGTTTTAACATTCCTCCCACCCTCCAAAAAAAGATAAAAAGGAGAAGAAAAAGAAAAGAAAGAAAACATAAATACCGCCCCCCCCCCCCCCACACACACTGCTGTGACTTCTGTATATGAAAATGCTACCTTGAAATCTTTAGGAACTTGCCTGTGGTTTTATATGTCAGGTTGTAAAGAGACTTTAGAGAGGAAACAAAAAATTCTCATCTGTTGAAGCTACACAAAGCCTACTGACATCAAGATGGGACAAGATAGGACAAGGGGCAATGGGTACAAACTGGAACACAAGAGGTTCCACTTAAATTTGAGAAGAAACTTCTTCCTGGTGAGGGTGGCAGAGCCTGGCCCAGGCTGCCCAGGGGGTTGTGGAGTCTCCTTCTCTGCAGACATTCCAACCCGCCTGGACACCTTCCTGTGTAACCTCATCTGGGTGTTCCTGCTCCATGGGGGGATTGGGCTGGATGAGCTTTCCAGGGCCCTTCAACCCCTGACACTCTGTGATTCTGTGATTTTTTTTTTCAGCAAAATTTGTGGCCTGTCCGCACTTGAGTGTTTTTAAAAGGTCCAGCACATTGCATGTGCTGCCGTAAACAAAATACTAATAAAAATACGTCATTCTAGCTTTGCCAACACTGTATTTATACACATGTCCCTGGAAGAAATTCAGCTTTTGTTTTTATAAAAACCTTCAGAATTGCAGAAGGAAGCTAAAGATCAGAAGTTTGCAAGCATCTGAAGAAACCGTGGGCAAGTACCAATTGCATTTTTCTGGTAATTTAATTATTTTTAAGCTGAACTCATGACTTTTCATGAGCCAGGCTACAAATTTTTAAGATATTGAACTGGTACTATGATGAGGATATTTTTGTTTTCACTTGTTGCTTGCTAAGATAGGTTTTCTTATAGGAACTTTGTGTTTAACATTAATATTGAGCTTATAAGAACAATTAATCTGTTTAGGAGATCACTTTAATCATGGTACACACGATACCCTGTTGCCTTTGCCTCTTCTTCCTCTCTTAAATTTTATGCACAATATCTTAATCAATAAGCAATCTGCCTCCCAGAGACAGACCCATAGTCTGCTGAAAATCACCCTGTTTTGGTAAAAAACAGTTTCGTCACATTTGGCAAAAGGGAGTAATGGAGAACAACACCAGTCCCAATAGAGACAAATGTCACAATGAGGAGACGTGGGGATGGATGTGGGTAACTGGCACATCCAACTTTGTACATTTGTTATGGATTGTACAGAAAACTCCCTGTCATTCAGCTGTAACTGCCTCCCTTCATCAATTAGCCATCTCCCAGTAGCTGATCACTAATTTGCGGTGGTGTAAAAGACTGAGGGAAACTGTATAAAGGGCGAGAAGATGACAAGAGAAAGCCTGAAAGAAACACCCTGCAAAACCATGCAAAACATCCCAGAGGGAGAAGAGGTGAGAGAAAAGAGACTCAAGAGCAAGGAAACGATGTCCTTGTTTTTCATTCCTCCTGTGTTCAGGCAAACAGTACTCCATGTACACATAAACTCAGCAGCATCACTAGTGCTTGTTTCTATATTTTTTTCTTATGAATGCAAAGTAAGCGTGGAGGGCATGGTGGCAGCAATGTTCGCAACAGTGTGTGCTAGTTTTCAGTTCACTGATACGTTGTTCCAAAAGCCAAGGCACAATTTTCAAACTTCTGCAAGCTAAATTAACTTTAACACTGCACATATCTGCATGTTATAAACAAATGCATGTTGGAAAAGCTAAGAGACTAATTCCAGAACAGTACTGTATTTCTTGAGTAGAGCTTCATGGGAAGCATTCCTGAATAGGAGATGCCTTCTTAAATTTATAGAGCCTTTCAAATTACCGCTGACGCACATTTCTTTCTGCAAGGTAAACAAACAAAAAGATTTCTTGAAACCTCAATATCGAAACATGTTCAACAGTTTAAAAAACAAACAACAGAGCAGGAGAGGTCTTCGTGGTCAGTGTGGTAGCTAATACCTTTTTCTTATTACTGATTCTTAAGGAGCACAAGAAGATATCTGAGGTTTCTGTCTTCATCCCTTTGCTCTAAGGCAGCAGCAATGCACATGTATACCCTCTCGGTCCAGGAAAGAAACATAAAGCAATCTATTCTACTACATTAAGAGGCTGAACGGCTGCCTGGCTGCTCCCTTGCTTCATGCACAGCCAGTTGGACCAGAAGACTGAAAGGCGTAGTATGATGAGACAAAAATGTACAGTCTCTACATAAACAGAAGTCAGGACGCATATCTATTTTGATGGCTTAATGCTTCAGTGCTCTGTCCACCAAGGCTGCTGCTGCCAAGTTAGCACTGAGGCTATTTCTGTTATGCTGCTGCTGTAGGAATGCTATGCAAGCATATTTTAATGATGAGAAAAAACTCTGATAGCCTATAGCAAACCAGGCATGCCAGCAGCTTAGGTGCTATTCTGCAAGGTGCTCCGTGGCATTTCAGAAACTCTATGCTCAGGTCAGCTCACTGTAAGCAATAGTGCTCATGTGCCCCCTCAACCCAAAATATCTGAAATACCTTGAACTTCAGTGACTCAGCAGCTCCTTAAAACTGTGGACAGGCAGGGGACGATTTGGAAACAACAAACAGGGCTGAATTCAATCAGCCGTTTGCAACAAGTAATTTGAACAGCTCTGTGTGTGCAGTTAAAGCAGATAATGTGAAAATTATGGCGAACACACAATCACTTTAATAGGATGATTAAGAACTGCAGGCTCCTGGGGAAAACATCTCAGCAGTGTGTGCACCTGCATCTATTAAAAGAAGCAAAATATATGGATTAACAAGCAGTAACTCATCAACCCGTATGAAGGTCATGGCACAGGCCGGTAGGAACTAAGAGGGAAAGAGAAGATATGTTGTAAGGCAGCCTGGGACGATGTAATGAAGGTCTTGAGCATAAAGCAAATAATAAAAGGATGTTGCTGGTCCAGGCCATGGTATGGAAACTCTTTAAAATTGATGGAGATTTTGGAATGCACATCAAATTTTGGGTTATGGAGCTCAAAAAAGTAAAATTAGAAAGTCACAGGTAATATCTTCACCACCTAATCAACTTACTACCTAAGCTCCTCATTTTTACTATAGAGAAAAATATGCCTCAGCCCCTGGAAGAAGCCTGTGCAAGTTGGCCAAAAAATAGAGGAGAAAACAATCTAAATTAATCAGAAGTTCTTCTGAGATGATCTCACTGCCTATGTATATTCATTGTTTGCTGGTAGGCAGCAATGTTCTTTGGGTCCTCTTGACACAGGAGAAGTGAAAATAATTATAATTTCAAAATACTATTTTTTGGGTAAAGTTATTTGACTAATTGTTAACAGATAATAGATTTTATTGCCTCCTGTGGAGGAATATATTTGTATTTGTGAAACACATACATATTTATATGCTATATAAATACATAAGTATATAAATAAGAAAAATGCATAGGTATACATTCCCATCCTCTTCTTTCTTTTGCATTGCAAAGGAGGAACATAGTTTGAGTAGAAAATATCTTTAGACAAATACTGCCTGGCTCTACAGAATGATCGTACATTAGCGGTTCCAGAATTCTAACAACACAAGCTAAACAAGGCCCAAGAATCTTATTAACTGCGTTTATACACACCCAATAATTCATCGCTGGAAAGAGGCTTTTAGGCAACTGGCTGGTGCTTCAGCCAGCAGTTTATCAGACCTGACACACAAGCTTTTGCTGATGAAACACTTGGACTGCACACATGCCCTGCTTTCTACCCTTCTTCAAAAATAAACCTCTTTTGTAAGTCAGCACTTTGCTGGCCAGACCTCCTGCCCTGCTCCTCCTCACGTTCTATTGCAGGCACAGAGACGGGAAACTGGGGAGACCTGATTTTTCCATTGCACTTATTCACATGACACTTTTATTGTGATGCTGAGCAGCCTCCTTGGGAACATGTCCTAAAATGTCGATGATAATTTTCCTTGGCTTTTAGTCCTATGTTTATTTTCCCCGCTGAACTAGAGGGCAGCTACTGCTGACTCGAGGTACATTGCAAATAGCCATGTTAAGGCTACCAAGGTCGCAGAAGAAGGTGGTGTTTTGTGTGATTACCAGTGAGAAACATCAAATCTGATGTAAGTTTCTTGATAAGCAAAATTGTGAAGATGGCCAGGAAAGTGAGACAAAGGCTTGCAGTACATGGAAATTGATAAAGTGATTTCTCATTCAAATCAAGAAGGCAGGTACATCCCTTCTATATAGATGTACATCCTTAAATTATCAAGCAACACTTCTTTAGATGGAACATCTACCTGCTGCTAAATACACCATTATTTAGAGAACTGTCTGAGTTCAGCATAATTTGCATTTTCCTTTAGATTTAGGTACCATCTGCTGCTCTGTTTTCTTTTGCCTACCGTCACAGTCGTAAGCATGTAATTACCATACTCCTACTCGTTTTTTCTTGTTCTTTTTCATTACAAGCTTAATTTCAGTCAGTTTTTGTCTTTAGCTTGCTTAAAACCTGCAATTATTAGAAGACACTTAATGAGATCAACGACAATGTTTCGTGCTGCACAGATATTTTTGAAATGGATTAAATGAGGACAGACAACAAAGTGCTGAAAGCAATCTTTCTATCAGAAAAATAGAAGAAAAAAGACTTGGAAAATTAGCATATCATGACTTTGGATGTATTAAAATCTTTAAATGAACTTTTTTTTTTTTTTTCTCATACTGATAAAACAAGAATTTGCAATCCTGAGAAAGTATACAGCTTTGTAAATAATCAGTGCAGCAAAGTGCTGCCCTGGCTCTTGCTCTTCTCTCCAAGTTCAGAAAAGACTCAACTCAGATCAATCCCCAGAGCGCTGCCAGGTTTGCTGTCAGCTTCTGGTTTGTTCTGCTGTTGGCATTTTTATTAGGTTGTATGTTGACTTTTGCTGCATCCTCTTTCTCTGAATCCACAATGTGCAGGTGGATCTTTTTCTAGCAAAACACCTTGTGAGAATGATTGCGGTAATTGTCAGCATTTTACAATTTTAAAAAAAGGCACCTGCTTTTCATAATTACTATTTTCATCTCCAGAATATCCTGGAATTTTTAGCACCTGAAACTGCTGGGAGGTTGATCTGACAAGCAAAGGCAGCACGAGAGCAGGAATTGACTGAATTTGGATTGAATGTAGAGAAACGGCTGCTTAGACGGTGATTCTGCAGCATCTTTGTCCTGGGGACTGTGGCACACAGGGCTGGTTTGGGGGAGCAGGATCCTTGTCCCCATTCCCATTGAAGGGATGTGGTGACTCTGTCAGGCATGTGGCTCCTGGAGGACTTTGGGTTGTAAATCTTGGAGATGGTTTCTGCTTCAAGTCTTGGAGATGCTACTACTCACACTTATAAAACAGAGGGGTATGTAGATGTTACAAAAATAAATGGAACTGGGGTAAAAAATATCCTTTTAGGATATGTTCATTCCATTCAGACAAGAATATCCACCTAAGAACAACAAGGGAGCTCTTGAATGACATTTTCAGAAATGAAAAGGACATATGTTAAAAAAGCACCAACCTGCCAGCCTTGGTAAATAAATCTTGTAGGTTATGTATAGTTATGCATAGTTTATATAGAAAATACCATCAAAAATTTTCATCTGTAGGACACTGAGTGGGCAAAAGATAATATTTTTACTAAGATTTTTATAACCAAAATTTTAAAAATGTGGGGATTTGGGTTTGTTTCTTTTCATATTTCTTAATGTCCTGAAGTCTTCTCAAAAATATCATTTAACACTGTTACTGTTGACTCATTAGCAGCTTGGAAATAATGCAGCTGAACTATGCCAGCAGCCCATCCATCTGCATGGAGAGTCTTATTGTGCAACTGTTTATCTATTTCAAAGGGGTTTTGCAGGAGAAAAAGGCTGGAAACTTTATGCATTTTTTTTTCTGAAAGTTTCCTTTATATTTGTGGGTTTTGGTTTTGGTTTGTATGTGAAGCTTTAGCTCTTCAAATTCTCACTTATGAAAGTGTTTTCTCCCGTAACTGCACCTGCATAAGGAAGATTAAGAGCTTTACAGTTAACATCAAGGTTTACAGCAATGTTAGATATTAGAGAGGATAAACAAATTGTAGGAACAGTAAAACTTTGAAATAATCTGGAGAAGATAGAGGATTTGTGGAACAACCATCACTGGGAGTTTTAAAAACCAGATGAGACTAACCTGTGCTGGAGCTGGATTAGTTATACCTGAGCCTACCTGAAGACAGGGAGCCCCAAACACCTGATTCACTGTAATCTTTTCCTTAAGGATGATTTTCTCATTTTCCAGTCCAAAGCATTGCAGCTGGAAGTCATTCTGTTGGTGTACATACGACAGATTAGCTGTGATTGTGAATCTATTGTTTATACTTTCTTAATTGCAAATAGGGAATTTCATAGTCAAACTCTTTCAGATCTGGGACTTCATTCCATGGTCCCCTGGACTCGGTGGAAAGTCTCTACAATATCCTGTGAGTCAGGTCCCTTCAGGTTATCTCAGGAACATTCTGTTATCATTTCCTCTAACATTTTATTTTGAATACTTTCCTGTGGACCTAGAAGAATTTTAGCACCTTAAACACAGTTATAATAGAACTAAAAAATCCCCAAAATAAACAAATTTCAGACAAAAAATTTTCAGCAAACTTATGGAAAGAAAGAGTATACATTTTAACATCAGGCCATGTCATCTTACTTCAGAATCTTACTGTGTCCAGTATGAGGGTTTTGATTAATCCTCTGGAAATGCCTGTCTCCATTGATTGCAAAGCTGTCCTAGGCACTAGCCGAGACATATCACCATATCAGCTGGCATGAAAATCTCCCTGGCAGAGAGGCAAAGCCAGAGAAGCGAAACTCGCTGCTGAAAATGAGCCTACAATGTACTAACAGACTCTTCTAAATAGCAGTGAAGGCTCTCATGCAAGTGCATGCTTAGTAGACCAGATTACATTAATCTATTGAGAAGTATTAAATTCCCTAAAGGTAGAAGGAAAACTGGCTTCCTAAATTATCAAGGCACTGGTCTTCCTGAAGGTATCCAAAATGTTTATGGTTGTTGGCAACTCTTACACCAAATAAGAAAATGAAAATTCATTTGACATATTTTGTCCTTTTCCACATCCATCTGAACAATGACACCTTCAGAGTGGTGGCTTGAGGACTCAGTGATGCAGGTAATGATGGAATCGGAATCACAGAACAGTTCGGGTTGGAAGGGACCGTCCAGCTCATCCATTCCCACCCCTGCCATGAGCAGGGACATCTTCACCAGCTCAGGTTGCTCAGAGCCCCGTCCAGCCTGGCCTGGGATGTCTCCAGGAATGGTTCATCCACCACCTCTCTGGCCAACCTGGGCCAGGCTCTCACCACCCTCAGTGTAAAACATTCCTTCCTCATGTCCAGTCTGAATCTCCCCTCCTTTAAGCTTAAAACCATCACCCCTTGTCCTACTGCAACAGTCCCTGTTGAAAAGCCTGTCCCCATCTTTCTTATCAGCCCCTGGGGCAAGTGTGGGAACATTGAGGGTGACTGACATCCCTGGAGGGCGAAAATGCAGGTTCCCTTTCTGAAATCCAATATTTGAAGTATACTTTGCCTAAAAGATGATAACTAATTGGACTAGAGCAAGTTCAGATGCTATCATTTTGTTGGGCTGGCTGTTCATATCATTAACCTTCTTTATGGATGGTGTGAAGTTGTGTGGATTCCAGAGAAACTTGCTTTTAAATGAAACAGTTTGATTTTGACAGTTTGCCTACCAGGAGTGGAGGATTTACAATAGAAAGAAGAAGGAATGATGAGATAATAGTACAAACATTTTTTTAGATGGATCTTGCTCCAGTGGGTCTTGTCCTCAAACACGAGCAGAATGAGGGGTTTATCCCAAGATGTTAGTGAAATCCTGTGATGGTCAGTTTGATCAAAAGGTAAATTTAAGATTTTTGAGAGTATTAAATTCAAGCACACAACCTCAGAAACAGGTAGAACAGAACAAATCAAGCCAACATTATTTCTTCCCATATGCCGTGAAAGTTTGGCTATTTATACATAGCAACAGGAATTACTGCTGTGTAGAAATAGTACATAATTATTTATTTTACAGTTTAAGAAGCTTACAGTACAAACGAAATCAAAAGTGACATATATGCAGATATAGGAAAATGCGATGTAGCTGCTGTTAGTATAATGGTAATTAAATGTGATACCTGGACAGCAAAGGTGCAGAATTAGTTTTTAAATATTAAGTTGGATGTAATGACAAAACTATTAGGAAAGATGTCAGAACATAACTTGTCATCTTGGAAAGAGGTTCTCTAAAGCGCTTTCAGGAGGTGATGAAAAGAAAAAGAAATCTGAAAAGAAATATTTGCAATTTAAAGTGATGAAACTCCTCATGAAAACCCAAAAGCAAATAGCATTAGCTATGTCCAACCTCAGCTGGAAAGCTGTATTATTTAGGTTGCTTAAACTTGGAATGATATGCAGTGTTTTCTCCTCGTTTTTCCTTCAGCTGCAGCCTCTGTGCGTGTTCAGAATGACCAAAGTTAATTGATCCTAATTATCAAATATAATGGTTTGATATACACACGTTCAATTATGAGGCTTAAAGATTAATAAGGTAATTACCTGGAAAATGCTGTGCTGAAATATCTGAATTTGTAGAGTTTAATTTGAAAAACAAACAAACAAACCAAAACAAATAACCAAACAAAACCCCAAACATTCCTCTTGAATGCCTTTTCTTTCTGTTGACACAACACTAAATGTGAATAGCTGTTTGTTTACTGCCAGATAACTGGTTTGCTTTCTTTAATTTTATCTTTCATTAGAGTCTTTCTGTCCAGTACGCTGGGAATACTCTGGGAGAGGTACTAACACAAATAATCCGAGTTAATGGCACAGATATGGGTATTTCTGCATTGTTTGCATGGCACATCTGCACATGCCCATTGGAAAACAGACTGTACAGTCACACACGGGGATATAACATCAGTTTAGGCTCCTTTTCTACATTGTACACGCCACTAAATACAGAAGAATAAATAAGTAGTGTTATTTTTTGATGTGTCTTGCCATGCTGGACTCATACCCACTGCATTGTTGCCATTACAGCTTGTTTCCTTTAAAAGTCTGGGTAGCAGAAGTTGGCATGAAGCTTTTAACTGGGTCCTGGCATGATACTGGCAAAAGAACAAAGTATTAAAATCATGTGGATGGTGAGTCCTTTGAAACAAGATTCATTTTCCAGGATAATTATTCTGTCTCTGCTAAATCTCCAGGCAAAACTTTCCCGGAATTAATATTCCTTTGCATGAGCCTTTGTCATGTGAAAGGCAATATTTAGGTCCTTCCTAAGGGATAAAAAGAAGCGGTTGTAGTGGAGACCAGAGCAAAAAAAACCTCCCACAGATTCAGAGGGAACAGCCTCCCAGAATTTCTCCCATTGTGTCAGCAGGTTTCTTTGGGGTGTTTGTTTTAGTCTGGAGCTCAGGAGGGATCCATGATGCTGGGAAATGTCTTCCCCGTGTGAAAGAACATTGTGACATTGAGAGTTTGCAGAGCCAACGTGTCTCCAGCTTCTTCTCCCAAGGAAAACAGTGGAAGCTTTGCATTTGGAGCCTGATTTATGCATTTCTCAGTAAAATTGTGAGGTCAACATGAATAAATTATTTACCTTGTCCAGCCCTGCCAGCCTTTCTAAAAGTGAGGTGTTAATCTGTGGAGACCATCTATGTGTGTGTGTACCAAGAAGGGATGGCACGCACAGAGAAAGTTGCAAAACAGAAGCTTATTTGCTGAGCTGTTTAAAATAAAGGAGGGAAAGGGGAACCAAAGACATAGCACTAGGTAATCATGTTGGTTTCATCAGAATTTATTCCATGTCTGAGAAATCTGAGCTCTTCTGGGGTCTCCTCTGCTTTTCTACAGCAGAGATTTAACATCTGTAAGGGAAGCAAAAGAGCCCTTAAGAGGCCTAATCTGTGCACTGGAGTGGAATTTAATCTTCAACTCGAATCTGTGTCTAGAGATCACAGGGAGGAGATCGGCGATATCACTGCTGATTTCGATGAGCGTCTACCTACAGCTGAGAATTGAAGTTATGATGTTGTTATTAAAGCACAGTTAATGACAAAACCCTGTGAGTCAGCAGAAGAACGCAAGAATATGGACCTTACATACACAATAAAAGGATTCTGCTCTGTGAGGACTACCAGCTATTCCCTCTGCAGGGTATGCCTTGTGAGCGGTGGTCAGGATGAGTCTGGAACCTCCAGAGACCTTTCGGTGGGTGGCTCTTGGGTGGGCAAGGATGCTCAAGGAGCAGGAAGAGGGACCCCTGCACTACCAGCTCCCCTGCCCAAACTTGGTTTTGCACTAAGTGTGAAACCTACTCAGGGTGTCAAGGAACAGGTAAATTTAAGTAGGACCGTGTGTATTAAGACCGGACATACGTGTTAACACTAGACATATGCTCCTCTTGTGAGGAGTGGCTAAGACCCCTGAGGGATTCAACCTGGAGAAGAAGACGCTGAGAGGAGACCTCCTCACTTTCTGCACCTGCCTGAAAGGAGGTTGGAGCATGGAGGGGGTTGGTCTCTTCTCCCAAGTAGCAAGTGACAGAATGAGAGGAAATGGCCTCAAGTTGTGCTAGGGGAGGTTTAGATTGGATATTGGGAAAAATTTCTTCCCAGAAAGGGCTGTTCGGCATTGGAACAGGCTGCCCAGGGCAGCGGTGGAGTCACCATCCCTGGAGGGGTTTAAAAGATGTGTAGATGAGGTTCCTAGGGAAATGGTTCATTGCCAGAGTTAGGTTAATGGTTGGACTCAATGATCTTTAGGGTCTTTTCCAGGCGAGAGGATTCTATGATTCTACGGTTCTTCAGTAGGGTCCAGAGCAGGGCCATGAAGTTGATGAAGGGTTTGGAGAGGAAGCTGCATGGGAAGCAGCTGAAGTCACTGGGTTTGTTCAGCTTGGAGCAGAGGAGACTGAGGGCAGAGCTCATGGGGCTGCAAGTTCCTCAGCAGGAGAGCAGGAGGGGCAGGGCTGAGCTCTTCTCTTTAGTGACCAACAAGTTGGACATGAGGAAAAGGTTCTTCACCCAGAGGTGCTGGACACTGTAACACGCTCCCCATGGAGGTGTCACAGCCCCAACCTGGACAACGTCCTCAGACACACAGTATGAACTGTGGGGTGTCCTGTGCAGGGACAGGAGCTGGACTCCATGATCCTTGTGGGTCCCTTCCACCTCAGGACTTTCTAGATTTTATGATACTAATTATTTCACTTGTGTTGCTCATATTGCAATGCAGTAATATTCTATTGCAATTGACTTTGTAGTTGTTTTCCACAAGCGAGCAGGACTGATCAAGTCACATCATTGCAATGATATTACAGGCTTGACTTTCGCAACAATGAAGTGAAACAGAGTTTTTAAAACATTAACTTTTATATTAAAAAATATCTCACACCAAGTCATTTATCATAATCACATTTCATTAACAGTAAATTTAACAAAATCACAATATACATATATAGTATATATTTATTTGTATATGTCACTGTATTAACCATTAACCATTAACTCTATGTAGTAAAAATATATTACAATGTTTGATATGTATTCACAAAGTGCAAGCCATTGTAAACACAGCACAGGCCTTGTTATTCAAAAATTTGAAGTCAGGATTAAAATTTATTCTGTTGTATTCCTTTAAACTGTAGGTACTAATATAGGAAAAAATTTATGTGTCTGCTTTTATATGAATGAATCTGTATCTATGAAATACCTGTTGGGAGACTATTGCAGTTTAGCTGACCAGGGACCCTGAAGTCCATGTTAACACATGGGCACTCTAGAGCAAGTTGTAATTACAGATTGGTCTGTGCATCTCTCTATCCATGCAGTTTAGAGAGGTTCTATTTATATTGCCATTTTTTCCTAAATAAATAGCCCCTGCAATTATATTATATCCCACTGTTATACAAAAAAAGTAAAATGCAATAAATTATAATGGTATATTTATAATAATATAATTAAAACATGCCATATCTGTAGCAGCTATTATTGTTACAGTATTTTGAAACTATCTTTCTCCAGACTGGCTGGGTGCTCTTTGAAATAAGAAACCATCTCTTTTTGTTGTTTGCAAAATAGAACAAGAAGGTTTAAATACACAGGCTGGACCTTTTATACCTCTCATTATATGGATGGTCCCTACTCATCCAAGCAAGGATTTGTAAAACCAGCCTCTTACTTTTTTGTTTTTTCAAAGGAAATAATCATCTAATAATCTAATTTAGGGGAAGATGTTTATATCTAAATGCATCTGTAAAGACTGGTAATACATTATATTCCTGCTAGAATTCAGGAGGACATGAACAGTGATTGCCAAATATGTGGGATTTTTCACCCTAAAATGATCTTAAGAAAATAAAAACACTGTGAAAAAAATCTAAGGTTTAGAAAAATGCCCTGTGTATAAATAAAGATAAATCAAGGCACCTTTTAGTTATCTATTTCTATTTTCCAAGGCAATCTGTGATGATTTTTCAAATGTCTTATCTGGGAAGCCCTATGGTTTCTGTTATAAAAAGATCCATTCTTTACTCTGGCCCATGCAGGTAACCTTACTTTACTTGAAAGAGACTGAGCTGGATGCCAGAGCATGGAGAACTTGACCCCAGCCTTGTCACATGTTTGTTGTGTGACTATAAGGACACAGAGTATTTTACTGACTTTTTTCCCTAACAAAAGTAATTTGCTTATTTATTTATTTATCTATTACCCCCTCTGTTGCTAATTGATTGCATTAGCAAAGCAGGAGGAGTAGAAATTACCTGTCTTCGCATAAGGATTTTGTGGTCACAAGGTAATGTAAAAACACTTTGATATCCAACAGGGCTATTTTTTTTTCCTTAGGACCTCTTGCTGGATCCAAGTCCCAGGAGGATGGAGACTATAATTTTTTTGCTATTTGTATGATTTTTAATAAAGGTTTACTTCGAAGTACTAATGTATAACTACAGTGATTGGAAACCAGTTTCCAAGTATTCAGTAATAACTGCAAATGGAGATCATTTTCCTAATATCTCTTTGTAGATTATTAATCAACTATGTGGACTCATGCCTTTGGGAACATTGAAACCATGTGCAATAGTATTTCTTCAACAAAAAAATATAATATTTTACTACAGAATTACCACACACATGCTGTCATACACCTGATGCATTTGCTTCTCAATACATGTATTTCTGAAGTGCACTTACAGTCTATAGGGCTAACCATCTTTCTTATAAATATAGACATGTACGATAAACTACAGCAACCTCTCTTGTTCATTAGATCAGCAGTATTTGCTTAAAAACCAACAATCCTAAATACATATTTACATGGTACACGCCAGGACTATAGGTAAGTAATAGACATTTTACAGAGATTGCAGCAGCTCTTTTCTCCATGTAAACTTTTATACCCCAACAGGGACAGCTGCCTTTTTGACCAGGATGATTTTCATAAAGAAACTTAACCCATCAAAGACTTTTGACACATTAAATGTTGAAAGCACACCAAAAAAAATCAAATAAAAAAAATAAAATTATTTAAGGCTGAAATGTTGTCTTCACTTATCCAGGCTTCAATAGGTTACAATGGTATAATCTCTGATTCTGCAAACACATAAACCTGTGTTTAGCCCTAATTATTCAGGGCTACCTGCTGAAGCAAACACATAGTGACCATAGGATCAGGATCTAACTGAGCTTTCTGTGCTGTGACGTGCTGAAATAGTGACTTTTAGATTCAAGTAAAAATGAGCTGACATAGGTGTGTAATCTCTGATTCTGCTTTTAGGTTTCAGTTAATTACAAGGACATTTAGTGTGGGAAGAAGACAGCTCTAACAGTAATGAAAAGCAAGCCATTTCCAAAGGATTGTTTCAAAGGTATTCACTGCACAGACAAAAATATATAGGACAAAATATTCAGAGCCTTCTTCATTTAGCATTAAGAGGAGTAAGGACCTATGAAACCTTAACCATGTAAGTCCAGAAAGAAATTACTTTCCACAAGGTGTTTAAACCTCCTGGGCTTTAAGAGTTAAACTGTCTCCTAAAGTAATGCTCAACCAGGTGTAGGTGATTTCTGATCATTCAAATCATGTGAGTAGTTTCCATATAGCCCAGCTGAAAACCATTAGTGTCTTCCCAACCCAACCAGGATCCTCCTGTGCAGTCTCTGCTGCTCTTGCAGCCTCAGCTCTATGGCAGCTGCTGGGCTTTGATGGAAATATTACCTTTCTTTTTGGGGTAAGTGGAAATCTGAGAGGTCTCTGTGTGGAAATAGGTCACTAGGGAAAGGCCAGTTCAGCCAGGGTAACACATATTGCAATGGCAGCAAAGCCAGTTTATAGTTCCCAACCTTTCTGACCCCCGGCTTCCCGTTCACAATTATTTCTGCCCTAGTTTTTTAACCTCTAAAATTGTTCTGATGCAGCTGCTTTTGAAGTGAAGTCTAAGATATCTTCCCAAAAGTGTTTTGTTTTGTTTTAATAATTATTTCTAGGAAGAATTTATTGATGACCTACGATCACTTCCCAGCACTATCACAGAACAAATGATGTGCTGGCAAAAATGAGATGTTAAATAACAACAAGAGACTGTGATGTGCCACTTGGGAGCTGGATAAGTTGATCTCCAGAGGTTCCTTCCAATCTCAGATGGTTTGTCATGCTGTGATACACATGGCTACTGCTGTAGCAGTCATCAGGCTTCATAAGGATTTGTCAGAAACTTTCTAAACATCTAGATTTGGGTTTTTTTCAGAAATAATAGCTAGAGAAAGTCTGATTAAGAGCCACCAAAACCAGGTTGGTGGGGTCTTTTACTCAAAGAGTGAAAACAGGGATAGGGCTTATTTAGAGAAGAATCATGTGGTTGCCTGACATTGCAAGTGGGCGTGTAGGAGCTCACTAAATCTTGTTTACACCTTTCAATTTTTAAATACCATGAAAATAGGGCCCTACACATTTAGAAGACAGATCAATAAAACCTCGATATAGCCATCTAATGGGACCTGATCATCAGGTGAGACAAACAACTGTTATATTGATTTCTATTAGGAGAGGACCTGGTACTTGTTATTTACTCAATAAACTCTTATCAGTCTCTCATAGTTTTGGCCAAGCACAATTATTCAAATCTTCACATTCAGACTGGGTCATAAACATAACGTAAAATGGGATCCTAGTTCACAGTTAGGGCTCTGAGATTATATAAATAACTGTAAAATGAGCAGAGGAAAATCTCGGAATCAGCAAAATGACAGTGGACTAAATCCTCTTAATTGTCTGCCAACGTTCTGCTTGCCAAATTTACGAGATATGAAGAAAATGTTAATTGAACATGCATGTGAGAAATAGATATTGCATATGGATTGCAGATACCAACAAACTGAATACTGCGTATTGCCAAAGCAGCTGCACAATTTTTGCACATGCAGTTCTGTATTTTGGGCACATATTGTAGCCATACTTTACAAAATTTTTCAAAAATATTTAAAGAACTAATGGAAAAATCCACTCCCCCCTCCCCAGGCATACATGCGCATTTGTGTTAGACAAGAGAACAGTTCTGCTTCATGGTCAGAGATAATAAATATTGTGCATTACGTTTACCATCATTATTCTAACTCACTCGAGTGAAAGTGTTGTATAGTACATATAATACTCAGCAGACACAGTTACTCATATCTACATTCATCACTGAGACACACATTTTAGGAAATTTTGCCTGTTGCCTGTAAGAATTCAGCTGAATATCTAGCACTTAACGAGCCACAGTATCATATTTCTAATATCTTATAAAATGTCATCAGGAAATGTTAGGTTATTACTTTTATTTTGTACACTGAGTCGGTTTGCCAAGCACCAGCATTTACAACTCTCGCTTGCTTCAGATGGTAGAAATATGACAATGTGTCAGAGAGCTGATGTAAGTAGGGAGAAATTATATTTATTCTCTGTTATAAGATTAATTCTAGAAGAAAGGCACCATGAAGGAAAGACAAATTTTTAAACGCATACAAGGGGAGAGATTTATTGCTCATGGTAGCACATAAATCAACCGGGGACTGACTGTGATACACAAGCATAATGAGACAAGTCCAATGCTGTATTCTTCTCCATCATTTACTATCTATCCTAAATGTACTTATTTTATATATATATATATTTTTGTATATTTTTTTTTCTGGGAAAATATCTTATTCTACTTGAATAATTAATTTAAAATTTGATTTTTTTCTGGGGCTAGGTTTATCAACATACAAACCTCCCATTGACTTTGGCAGCAGCACCACATATAAGTTAACAGCTGTGGATTTTAACAATCATTCTGTTGCAATTTGCTAAAGTAAAAGAAGTCTTACTAAAACATAGAAGACTGATATAGAGCATTTTATCTTCTTAAACTCACTAATAATCAACTAATATCCTTTCAAAATACAATCAAGCCATCAAAATAACTTGAATATCTTAAGAAACAAGTAGTAACTGGCTGTTTTCACCTGTTGAACCTGAGAAAATCATGTTAAGCCTAAGAAGTAAAATGATTAAGATGAGGTAGACTGCTTAATCTGGCTAAGGGCTAATTTTAAATGTAGCTTTGTAAAAATTTACTTAAATTCTGTAACTAAATTTGTGTATATATCTTATTGTGGTTACGCTGTTCCATAACTTTCATTTCTGATGTTAATGTGCTGTTGTCTTATGGACTTTAAGTCACTTTCTGGAGAAAAATGTCTGCAGAATTAAGGTCAGAATTGGTCATAAGTCTCTTGCCAATCAAAGTATAAATGTGAAACATTCAAAAACAATAGTTTTTATCTGAAGAGAATTTCAAGAGTTTATGAGATGATACAGTTAGTGGTTTACGAATTTATTATTACTAAGAGACAGAAATGGTAATTGATTACTTATTGCTCTTGATAGCCTACATCTTAACGAGAAAATACTTAAAACTGTGTTATTTCATAGTGTTTTCACTGCATTAAGAGAGAACTCACTGAAAATTGCACCAAGGAAAGTAATTCTTCATGAGTCATGGGAGCATCACCTGTCCATGTGACAGTTATGAAGCCATCCACCAAATGTATTTAGAACGAACTAAATAATGTTTACAAAAATAAAGATACGGTGGTAGCATCTGAGGAAGCATGACATGTAGGATTGTCATGGTTTTGCAAATTTTACTGGTATTTAGGTCTTTTTTAGCTGCAGGCTGAATTGGATGCATGGTAAATGTTAATAACATTACTATGCAGAGCTACAATCTAGTGCTATAAAGATTTGTGTTGAAACCTCCTGAAATTTGTACATTTGGATTATTGGCTGCACTTTCATGGTGGGAAGGAGGTCTATTATTTTTGCCTCATTTGCTTTGGAAATAATACTTTTAAACTTAGCTTTAGGCTCCTCTTTAAGTAACACATATGTAGAAAAAAGAAAACTATTAATAACACTTCAGAAAAAGAGGGTTTAAAACTTTTTTTCCCCTGGGCACAGGGCCCAGTTCTGCAGCTGTGGGCAAAGTCCATCACTTTATAGCTCAGCTATACTGGAAGGTAGGCAGGAGGCGTCCTGACCTTTCCAGCCTCTCTAGCATTTTTATTTTTCTGCAATTTAATGGGGAGAAAACTGATGGGATTCTGTGGAAGTTACTTAAAAAAAACCCCATAAGAGTATGGCTGAGCACAGTCTATAGCATACTTCAAAAATTATTTTGCTCTTCATTCATTTCTATAGGATTGTTCAAAAATTTGTCTCAAAAGAGATTGAATGCTATGTTGGGCACTCTATGAGTATCTAGGTAAAGATTTTTCTATTAAGCTTTTCTATTAAGAGTTTTTCTATACAGGATCTACTCAAGCAAATAGTTCAGGGCTGTTTTTGTAAAGTCAGGTTGGCAGCTCCATCAGACGGAGCGTTACCTGCAGTCAGTGAAAAATACAGCACAAATATCCCTGTGCCGCTTTTTAGAGCGATCTTATGATGGCACCCTTTTGCTCCCATTACTTTCACGAGTCCTCCTGCTGAGGTCCAGGTTCTCACCCTATGGGTATATGTAACTGCTGATGGAAATCAATGGGAGATCTGTATTTGTGAAGCCTATCAACAGCACTTTTGTCTGGAGGCAGGAGGTACAAAGCAGCCTGTCTCCCTTAGGTGTTACATGGGCTATTGGAGGGACACGGGATGAGCTTCAACCTGTCTGTGACTGCCTCCCAAAACCTTGACAGCTGAGAATAGCTACTAGGGATAGGCCAGTTACTTTAGTTTCCCATATGTTATTTCATTGGGTCTTCTAGGTCTCATACCAGGCTCCTCATTCGTTCAGCTGCAATATATTTCGATTGTGCGATTCGCCTGTGAGGGCAGAGGAATTGATGGAGCTTCTTTTGAGGATCTTGTTTATGATGTCTTTCCACGTCTTCTTGTACTGATGCCGTAGCAAAGAGTACACAAAAGGGTCTGAAACAACTTTGCTGTAAGCTAAGCACTTGGAAATGATTCCCCAGTGGGAATTGATGTGAACTACAGAGGATAATTCAACGAGTCTGTGGAAAGAGGAAGGTTGAAAGAGTCAATAGCCATATTAAATACATGGATCAACAGCACAAGTGTAAGCCAATGACACCTCCAAAAAAAAAACAAAAAAAAAAAAAAAAAAAAAAAACAAAAAACAAACAACAAAACACTCCCATTTATTCCTGGGCAATTGCAAGAAAACAAAAGAAAATCAATTTCATGAAAACATTGGTGTAATGTTCCTCTTATACATTTCTAAGACTGCAGATGTAAACTTGAGGTCTGTTTTCCAAGAATGGGACTACACAGTAGTCCCTATTAAAGTGTCTTGACCTCCCAACTTAAAGGCATCCTTGACTCTGTACCTTTACTGGGGCCGGAAGTGGACATTGGATGTGTTGCCTCAATAGATGTTGAAGAATACAGTGCAAAATGGAATAGCTCCAGCAGGATATGAGGCAGTCTCCAAAACAGCCCTTTTATTTGTTATTGGAATGCACCTTTTGGAGACAAAAAACTGTCTCCAAATCTCTGATGTGGAGCTGGGTTTTGAACTCATCTGCCTTACTCAGGCCATTGAGATACTTAATAAAGGGACATGCCTCTCTCTAGAGCTCTGTAACCCAGCCCTAAATTTTCTGTCTACTGAGAACCCTGTTTAGGATCATAAATAGTCTGAGGCAGGCAGGTCTACAATTCATAGGAAGATTGCTGCTGATGAAAAGTAGCATGCAGCATCTATTGATAAAATAATTTCCTACATAACCTACCCTCAACCATAACAATTTTAGCCTCTATGCCAACACTAATCTATATGGACTTTGATGACTCTAGGTTTTTCAGTCCTAGTAAGACCTCTTGTTAGAAAGCAAAGTTTCTCATTTTATATTTCACTTAATTTTTTTTCATCTAGTGCTCTTGTTTTGAACATTTTTCTAGTCATAACATCATGTTTCTGGCAGTTGAAGTTCATCACAGACTGAATATAACTCCAAAAAGAATGAAAGGAGTATAATCTCTCCAGGTATGTTTCCTTTTGACTTTCACGCTTATTGTCATCATTGAATCCATCATGACAGCAAATTTAACCACAAGTATTATAAAAAATAATTTCTGCCTAGCTTAATATAATTTTCTAAGTATTAAGCAAAACCTTATTTTGAGCACTGAAGTTTGAAATCAGGACACAAAGTGCCAGTGCTTGGTCTCATGGAAGTTGTATTCCCCTACCATTAGCTATCTAAAAATCCAACATCTAGTCCAAACTCATGGTTCTAAATCCCCTCTGGAGTATCTGAGAAAGCATCTTGCTCATGCTATCAAGCGTTTTTAGCCAGTCCAGCTCCGAGAGAGAGAGAGAGAGTTCGATGCCTTTAGACAGTTTGTCTGGGTCATAGGAAAAGCACACAAGGTAAGAAAATCCATCATAAAGTATCTTGAATTTAAAAAACTGGTCAGTTTAAGGCCAAACATATCTATTTGAAACAAATGTAACAAGGCAAAACTTTTAACTGGTTAGGGGAGGGAGGGAGAGAGGGCAGAGCTTTATCTACTCCTCATACTTACACTAACACAGAGAGTTCATTTGTACTGAGACTTAGACTATTTTTGACAGTGAAATACTGATAACTCCATAAAGTTTTCTTTCCCTGTGCCTCTGAGAAACACTGAAGGTCAGTTCTGCTCAATATGTCTGCACAGCTGTTGAGAAACTATTGATTTTTCTAGAGAGGGAACAGCCACGTGTGCTGCTTGAGAGCCCCATTGTGCGATGGCAAATACGATCTTTGCTGAAACTGTTTTCAACAGCAGGTGCTCCTAAACCTGCCTGGAAAAATACTTCATTTGCTATTGTTTCTTTAAATTAAATGCCATTTCCAAGGAGCGTTCTAAAAGGTGGTTCCTGCAGCAGCAATTACAATAGTGTTGGTACTTCCAGCAGTTTAGAGGTGAGGATTTTTTTTCCTCACTCATTTTATGCTCATTCCATAAACTTTCACTCCATCATGTTGTTTAAAATAGCACTGGCAGATGGCATGGCCCAGTCATTTCAGCATGAAAGTGGGACTAAAGAGCCTTAATTTGTTATACCACTGACTACAAGCTGCTGTCTTCTCTCTCTGTTCTGGTTTGTCCAGCCTGCAAACTCCATGGCAAAAGCTCAGTCTCTTTCCAGATACGTGAGTTGGACTTAGCACCATGCAGCCAGTGCGACGGCTTAAGCCACTCTCACAGTATTGCTAATTCTAATATTAAGCATAATTTTGTGTGCTTTGTACGAGCAATTTGATCACTTTGTGTATCGCTTCCATTGGAAGCGAGGTACAACTGTTCAATGATGCTTTTAGGGATGGTGACTGTAGGCAAACTACGCTTTGGGCTCACAGATTTGTGAGACATTTGAGGTGACCAAGCTAAGTTACATGAAAATACTTGGGAATTGCCCTTGTCGCTCCACTGGTGCCACTTCATAGAATAATAGAATGTCCTGAGTTGGAAGGGACCCACAAGGATCACCGTGTCCAGTTCCTGTCCCTGTATAGGACAACCCTTAAACTTGGCTCAGCTGATCACCTGAAGCAGCTTTGAGATACCAAAGAACCACCATCTGTCCCATTTCTCTCTCCTTTCACGTCAACTGAACAAATGTTGTTCCTTCAGCCTCTCCTATGGTTGATATCTTACTTACAAAGTAGGATCCAAACGCAGACATAATTATCATCTACTCAAGCTGCTGGAGTGGTCTCATCTGGTGTATTCTCTCCTGTTTAATAAAATGTATCTTATGACACCCATGTTAGTATGCTCTAAAATGAGAACTGACTATTTGGAAATTGTTCATCTACTGAGTCATATTTACTTTGTAATCTACCATGAGCCATTCTTCTTGTTATTCTCCACATATTTAATGCCACCTTTGCATTTTGAATTTCATCATGTTTAATATAATCTGGTTGATTTACTTTTATCAACTGCTTTACAGATGAGAATTTCATGAAGTTTAATTAAATTCAGTGGATGCCTTCAATGACTAAATATGACAAATTTGTGTCTGAGTCTCTGTCAATCAATTTTATGAGATGTTGACAATCTCCATTTAAGGCATATCAAATAGGCACTTCAGGTTTGCAAGGCTAGACTTGCTAATTTTACCTTCATTGACTGATCAACTGAAAAGCCTACACTTGTATCAACAACATTTTAAATATTTTCTTTTACTATGTTCCTTAAGTGTCCTTGATATTGACACATTTTGTTATTCTTTTGTATTATGTTTTATAGTAAATTACACTTGCAGTTGTCAAGCAGCACAGAAACGCAGACCAACCCTAAGCTATGCAATTCTGTTTAATGTAAAAACAATTAAATGTCAGTCTTTCAAGGCATGTCACATACTTCATTGCCTTTGACAGAGGGTTTTGTTTCTCATTTATGAGGAAAATCACATGCATAGCTTCAATTTTCATGAAAAGTTTCAGCCAAAAAGAAGACATTTTCAGTGAAGGAGCATTAATATTTCATTGCCACCTGTAAATGAAATTCTGCAGTATCAGCTACATAATTCCTTATCTTGCTTTCATAAGCCACTCTTCTGCTGTCTCATCTTCAATACGTTTTTATTTCGAAGCTGTGATTTGGTGTGATGCTTTGTTAATATTTTAGAAACTAATAATTTTGTAGCATGTGTCATGTCAAATGGCTATCCAACTATGTTATTTCATTTTCAGTAAACAAATGAGAATTCTATGTTGAAGGCTAAGACCTTGATCTTTTATGCAGATTATGCACACTGAAAACCCTTTATATATATGTGGAATTTATCTCTTTAGTAAAATATTTTACTGAACGTGTATATGTTCAGCTGGAGACTACTACAGTGACATGTCTGTTGTGCTTTGCTTAAACTCGAGAACTGAACTGAGTTAGGGAGAAAATTCTAAATAGACCAGAGTCTCAAACAAACTAAAACATCTTGTTGTTCAGGAGTGAAAAAAAGCTGATGCTGCATTTTAGAGCTGGTAGATGATGAAGTTCTTACAAGGAGAAATTCAGTATCACAATTAGACCTTAGTTATTTGTTTTGTCTCAATGATATGAATAAGCTGACCATGAATTTTCTCTTTATGTTGATTTTACTTCATTTCTTGATAGGCTGAGTCTTTCGTATTCTGTCTTGTTAGTGAGAAAGCTCTATTTTAATGGCTGCTTTTTGAAATAAAAGTAACATCACGATGATTCTTAGCTGATTTACCCTTGGCTGGTTTTGCCTCTTAAGTGGTGCGTATATTACAGCTGGCCAAATTCTGCAAGGAAGCAGACTTTTGTAGCACATCATGCAAACTGTTGGTTTGAGCTGTTGCTGTTCCCCAGAGCTGCCGGAATCACCTGTCAGCACAGAGATACAAGGACAGCAAGAAACAAAGTCCAGCTCATACTAAAAAGCTTTCCTAACCAGAAAGAAAATATCTCCACCTCTCTTCAGCTGAGGCTTTTGACATAGACTAGAAGGCCACTTTCTTCGAATATGTCAAGCTAAGATTGCATAGGAAAATCTTGCATTTATATCTGCAGATGGGCAAGAACATAACTTGCAGAGGAATCCTGAACTTGCTTGTCTACCCGAGCAGGATCCGCATGCAGAGCAACCAGGTTAAAAACACAGTTTGTTTCCACCTTATCCCCCAGAGATGTTACAAGAGAATTTTAATCTTCTTCTACCTCTTCCACCATCATCCTCTGTAACCCGAGGGTTTGGGGCTATCAACTTCTTTCTGATATTACTTCAGGACTTTTGATCTAACACCAATTTTCTTACACATTGACAGAACTTATTAACTTCCATGAGGAAAGTTCTGTATTTCAGTATGCAACGCCTGGAGTTGGGAATGAATATAAGAAATTGGTAAAGCTCCTTGGAGAAAATAGCTTTTAAACAATGTTATTTAATCGCATAACAATAAGTATAACAAAAGAAAAGATGTGTACTAATAGAATTTTTACAAGCCAAGAAACAAGCTATGCCTAGAAATAAATAATACAGAGTAAAACATCTGTCATATTGGTACAGTGAAGACATCGAATCAGGAAGAATCAGATTCTACTGATATACTACTTAAAGTCAGGCACTGAACTAATCAGAAAGGTGTTTTCTTGATAAAAGAGGTGCCTAATCTGATTTTTACCTTAATGTACCCTGAAAAACTCTGGTTTACCCAGAGAAGAATATATCTGGCTGGGTTTATAAGCACAACTTCACTGGCTCATGGAATTGCTGGACACAACTATTTGTTTTTAGTGTGGAAGCAGAGACATGTTGTGATAGTAAAACCTTGTGATTTGCTGATTTCAGGCCTTGTTTCATGAAATATTGAAGGGCATGTTTAATTTAAGCATGTCGCTTATTATTAGAGCTGGCTGTCCAAACGAGAGGCTGAGCAGCACACTTCATTGGCTGTCTTCTGTTCTCTGCCCTGAAGTGTGATTGATTGCTTCTGTCTTGTGAATGCAAAGCACTGGACATAGTCCAGAAAATAATAATTCCTTACATAATTAAGCTCAAAAGCCTCCTAATCCCTTTGGTTTCAGCACTCTCGGCTATATGTTTGAGGTAAAGGGAAGCACAGTAAAGTAGGTCCATGTGGTGCTGTGTCCAGCAAGATCCCTCAAGTAACTAAAGAGGGAATTCCCTCTGGTGTGCAGTGATTTCCCAAGATACATCAGAAATTAAAACAAACACCAGAGAAGTGACAGTCTTCACCCTGGCATGCAGGCAAGCATCTTCATGCATTCAGGACCCTATGCGTTGACTCTTCTCATCATCACTCTCGGTGGCAAAACTATTAGTCCTCAACAGACTGAAGAAGCAGGAGAACATTTAAGTGATCTTTGTACAGACTAAAAGAGGGAGGCTTGGGATTTTTCTAACCCCTCTTCTGTATCTCAGGGCTACTGGGACACAAATTAAGGTGCAACAGCACTAAGAGGAGGTGGGGAGGTGGTGCCCGAATGGTGTGGAGAAGCACAAAAATACTTCTGACAGTTCTAGTGAGAGCACTCAGTGTCACTCAGGATGCAGCCGTAAGCTATTCTGTGACTCTGATAATTTTCACTGAGTTCAGAGAACCAACATAAAATAAAAATTAACCATTTGCAATGATAAAAACACTTTAATATCTTATAGCTTGAGAACTAAGGCTAAATGTTCATAATTTTAAATCCTTTCATACCCTTTTAGAGTGTGTGACATGGAGTGTCTTCTTGTGACTACTAAGTGAAAGGTAAATCTAGTAACACTGTTGCAAATGTATTGTCAACATCACTACAAATAAACAGCATGAATCAATTAGCTATTATTATCATGAGCATAAAGTCAACGTGACATGCAGGTTTCTATTTTTACCAAAAGACTACAAGACCTTCCTGTGAAACGTTTAGTTAGAAACAGAAGTTCAGGATATTATACTGAATTAGGAAAACTTGGTGTTGGCTACATATCCGCTTCTACTGAGTTCTAATTCAGCGTTTTCTATGATTTTTTTTATGATGGATCTGTTGGACTGAAATCAGCCCAGATAACTTCTATTTGATAGCAGTGGAATAGGAGATACCTAAAAAATAGTTTTTTCTTTCTCTGTTCTGCATAGCAGTATTTAATTTTTTTCAGGGTCTTTTAAGAAGGAAAGCAAGTTGTAAATTTCCTTCAACAACTAGATAACGCTTTTCAGGATATACTCACTTTCTAATATTTTATGTTTCATAACATAATTATGTTTCATAGGAGTAATTTTGTGTTTCCCACAGGAGCCATTTCCAAAGATAAGCTCATAGATAGACAGACATCTGACCATAAATCACAAGAATTTTTGTTAGTTATGAGCCAGAACACATTTGATATTTGATGTTTATGAATAATAAACTCTATCCACTCAGTCAAAACTATCGTTTAATTCTGTAGACCGTGTTCTCACCTCAGCTGGCTCTTGTTGGCCAGATTTTCACAGTCTGACCTATTCAGATAAATGTCTTGCCCTACAGAACACCCCCTGAAACCTGGAGGCAATTGGAGGAGTAAGCACCTACTTTACCTCACAGGAGACCAACATATCAGCTGGTCTGACTGAACAGACTTTGGCCCACAGACTGTGTCAGGATTGTATTGGAAAAGCGTGATGGCATTTGTCATAGTTTTGTTAGCTCAATAAATCCAATCTGTCATAGGAGTGGAAACGTTGCACAAAGTTTTCACAGGAGACTGGAATAATTTTCTGGTTCAGAGTGCCCTACTTCTCCAAGTTAAAAGTGCATCTTGATAGTCTTTTCCAGTATGTAGGATCACACTTACCTTGTAATTACGTAAGGTGCAAAACAAAGTATAAAAGTACCAATAAAGGTACTTATTTTCTTTGTTGCTCGCTGCCTCCGTCTCTTTTGTTCTTCTAGACAACGCTCTCTTACGCTGTGTGACATTCAACACAAACAAGAACATGAATCATAATATCAGGTAGCAGATTTTAACCACTTTACTTATGGAATGATGGAAATCAATCATTCTAGTAAAAGTGCGGTGTTCACGTGAGCCAATATCAGGTGCACTGCATTTATAGGGGACAATACCAAATATTAGTGTTGTGTGATCATCTTACCCTCCAAAAATGATTACTGAGGAAGACGTTTATATATTTTTATATACACACCCCTATTATATCTATTTATATATAGTCAAATTTGTGGAATTCAGCCTTGAATTCAGTTGTGGCTCCTTTTTTAAGTACTATAAGCTGTACTTGCTGGCTAGAGTTCACCTCACAATATTCAGAGATTTAGAAAATATCCAGAACTGGGTAAACAACATGTTACTTCCCTAGAAACAGCAATTCAAACACCGCTACCTTAGACATGAGAACCTTCCCAGCAAGATAAGCAATAAAATCATAATGGGAAAAAACATTCTCTGAACATTCAGCTCAATATTGGAGCAGTCACCATGTCCCAAAGCTGTGAAATGTGTGGCCATAAATCTTCCAGCAGCCACTGTGCTGAATGCTCTGCTAAATCAGGAATCGTATAACAAACCCACAGCGCTGTGATGCTCTGGGCAAGACCAGTTGTACCTCCCAGATCTATCTGTACCTGAACTATTCCTTTTGGGAAAGAGCGAACCCACAACCAGTCCTGAAATTCCTCTCTACCCACCTCATAGCACTGCTACGTGTTGACTTATTGCACAGGTCCCATGGTAAAGCAACCACATCTCAAATTGAATGGTCTGGCCCATGTGCTGCATTTTGTAACTGCTTGGCTTTGTCCTCTCTGTTTTTATCACAAATTTACTCACTCTCAGGTTCCACACTCATATATGTCAATAACTCTGAGGTTTATGACCATGAGCTTACATTGTTTACTGTACCTGCAAATGTTTGATTATCATCTAACTATGTTATGTCCTGAGGATCTCTGTGTGCTTTAATGGTCTCTGTGGCAGTGAGTTCTTATGTTACATTTTGATCAGGTTAAAGAAAATGTGTTTCTTTTGATCCATTTTATATGTGGTCTTACATTGCCAGTCCCCAGAGCAGCTACCATGGTGGCAAAATGAACAAAAATACTGGAGAAAAGTATTTTTCTGCTTGAAATAACAAATATTTTCTCTCTTAAAGGATATGCCTAAGCAGAGTTAAAACACATATTAAAGTGTTACATGCTCTATGACCAAGTTATTTGCAGCGAGAAACGACAGCTGATAAGGGAAATAATAATCCACCTTTTCAAGGGAACCTGTGTGTTTTCATTTCTGCAAGAGCTGGACAACTTGGAGTATTTTTAAGTGCAGATGGATGATCTTAGAGGTTCAACAGCTCCTCTTAAGACCTGTGTTATTAAATCCATAGTATCCCAGGCACACAGCAATATAGGAAAAGATATCTTCAAAGCAGGTTCAATTAGGGTGTTGTTAAGAAGCAGAGGGTGGTGTATTTTTTGACTTGAACAGTATCCCTAGTTATATATTTTTCCTGCTGTCTTTGACTCCTGGAACTCACACAGGTCTTGGGAAGCCCTGATAGACTTCAACCAATTTCTTTTGTTCAGCCTTTCCAGATGTAGCTAATAAATACCACATTACAGCGGAAGGTATTTTATCTCATGCCTTCACATGGACAGTGTATACAGATGGGTACTTTGTTTTTGCACACACTTTCATGCACTAAGATAAGAACATATATGCAAGTTCCAGTAGTGACACTAGTTACAGAACTGGATTATTGACTAAGCTTTCATTTAAAGATTTAATATCCTGGAAAATACCCTTTGAAGGTTTGGTATTTTAAACAAAGTTTATGAGATACTGGACCTTAAGATCTGTAAAGCTGGGTACACCAAAAAAGATAGTATAGACAATTTGGGTGAAGAAATACACGAGTTAAGCACTTAACTGAAGTCTTGGCCAAACCTCTCACAATATCTAAGATATCTTGGTCTTAAGAACAAAGTCAAGAAAAAGCAATATCCAGTAAAAATGCCTGAGATAACTTGAAAGGACATGTGCCCCAAACATTCACACAATTTTGTGTGGTATTTAGAGGTTTCCTCCATACTCGTCTTAAATGATCTTCAGAAGATCACTCGTGTCTTTCCAAGTCACAGGTAATAAAGCTATCTGTCATAACGCCTGTCACTAGACCCCCTCGCGGGTGGATTCTGAGTCATAGGAAGCAGAAAATTGTCTGTACACATTTCTCAGTGTTAAAACTAGACTGTGCGAAAAGCCAGAGAAGTCAAGGTGATCTAAGGTGGGATTACAAACTTTGTTCTCTCAGGTGCCTTCACCCATCATCCACATCTACGCTGTTAGGTACTACAGTAAACACTGAAATTCCCTGTATAGATACCACTTATGTAATTCAAATGATGCTCTTTTTTTATGTCAGAGCTTCATGAGCATCACTGACTGCTCCAGGAGACCTGCAGCCATTGTGTAGCTCTCACAGTAGCGAAGGCAACCCGAGGTTTAACCCTCTCGGCAGTAATAGCTGTCACCACCACGGCAGCCAAATCAGCCACCACTTCTGTAGTCTGGGAAAGAAGGTAAAACTCCTTTCTTAGACAGAGGCATTAGAAAAACGTGATGCAAGAGGTAAATAATGGTTAGTAACACAGGTTACTGGCAGCAAAGTGCAACTCTGTCTCTGAATAAAGGTGTCATCCACATAGCCCTATTGAATCCACCTCTCAGTGAGATGTTTACAAAATGCAGAAATACCCTCAAATTAACCTAGACATAAAAAAACGCAGAGGAGGAGAAATACCATTGAGATTTTTGCCTTGTTTCTAAACTTTGCTCTGCAGTCCAAGCATACTTTAAGCATTAGGCAGAAAAATTGCTATTTCAAATAGCCCTATGTCAATGCTCTGTAACCACCACATCTCAGAGTGCGTGCAGGAGCTCAGACCAGTCAAGGTACACTTTAGCAACCAAACAGCACGTAGGGCAGGAGGGCGTTCTCTCCTCTATGTGACTTGGGGGATAAGAAAAGATTTATACATGTTTTTCTCAAAAGCACTAACAGGACTTGCCTGAAGTTCTTGGCCCACATTCTTGGTCAAAAGACAGATCAAGCAGCTTAACTGGAGAATTTTGAGCAAATGTTTCTGTTCCTCTAACAGTTTGCTGTCCTGCCCTGATCCTTTCAGTTTTATTTGCCCTAGGCTTAGGAATCCCCAAAATATGACCTTTTTTTGAGGACAGGCACATGTGCTTTAGTCCTGCAGCTCTGCTCCTGGCTGGCTGCAAACAGAGGCAGATGATGTTTATCTCCAGCTTGCAGAGCTGTGGGGGTCAGGTGGAATATCTGGTGTGGGACCATCCTTTTCAGCTGCTCCTGGCTTTCCTCTCTTCCAGGCAGACTTCTTCCCCCATATCAGACGCCTCCCTGCACTGCCAGCTGCCAGCATTTTTTTTGAAAGACATTTCCCTTCCTTTCAGTCTCCGACAAAGACTGTCTGAACCTTAAGATCCTGTCTCTGACTGTCTCCCAAGCAGCACACGCATCCCTCACAGCCTCTCTGTCACACTATCTAGCCAAACTGTTCTCTCCCTTTTTTCTAGGCGAATACATCAGACCTTTTCTTTCTAATCACCTGCTTCTGCCACATTGATCACTAAGACAAACTAATTCCTCTGAGCAAACTGTGCTGATTTCTTTCCACACTGCAACTGGTGCCTCTGGTTTCCCCTTTCCAGAACTAAATTGTTGATCCTGCCTCCCCATCCCAGATATAGCTGGTCTTAGAGCATCAGTCATGGCTCATCCGAGCCTCTCAGCCCTCAGATCCATCAGTCACCCTGTCCTGCTCTGTACTGCCTCAGCTGTGCAGGTTCATGTGCTCCGTTCCCCCTGCCGACTCAGGGAAAACTGCGTCTTCCACCCTCCCTCCATCAGCCAAATCTCCATCCCTTCCAGATCCAGACGTAGCCTATCCAGGCAAGATTTATACTTTGTGCATAATCCCCGGTCTGAGTCTTTTGCACGGCATCCCAGCACACATTCATACCCGTTCAGTGCTTGTCTTTGAGCGCGTTATCCTCCCAGCCCCACAGAGACTTTTCTCCTCCTGTTCTTTGAAATGAACTTTATATAATCTCTTGATGTCATATTAACATTGTCACTGAAGTCTCTCTCACTCTGGTTTAAATATAGGCATTCTAGCATATGCATTTTGCAAATGTTATTTCCTTGCAAAGCTGCCTTCAGGAAAGATAAAGTTACGGAGAGCCCAGTGATAGGGAAACTGATGGGGAAGGAGCAGCACACAGCGCCCAGCTTCCCCTCAACTCCAGATGGAGGGACAAGTGCAGCCTCAGCCTGCTCCCTCCTGGGGATCCGTCAACGTTTTGGGTTGACGGTGCCAAAACAATGCAAGTCTATCAACCACTAAATCCACCTTCCGAGACAAAGGGTAGTGATCTGATCACTATCTCAAAGGGAAAGTGCACGCTCAGCTAAAACTGCCTGTTTCTTTTCTCTCCCTCCCAAAGCAAGTCCTGAAGCATAACAAAAAAAGAGTTGCTTTTACAGCCTGGAAAATAAACACAAGTAACAAGAAACATGCAGAATAGAAACTGGAAGGAAGGATGCTTGTTTTCTCCCCCTCCCCATCCTCTGCTGTGATACAGATCAGACTGTATTTAACATAACACTGAACCCCATCCTGGCTTTCTCTGCAGCGAATACTCTCACTTGCTGAACACACAGACACCTTACCTGGGATGGATGTCCACAAGCAGCACCAGGGTCTGCATAGTGATCACGTCAATCCGCTTACAGTGGAACCGTGCCACCTTCAGCACTTTGAGATATGTGAAACACAGGACTATAAGGGAGAGGAGGAAGCTGAGGGTGTGAAAGACCCCAGTGAAAATCACAAACTGTGTCCTATCCTCTGGTCTCTTGTTGTACAGGGTGCAGGAGGCATAGAGGTGATGGAAACCCACCCAGGAGAGAGAAGCTGCCACTATCGGGAACGACACCGAGTGTAACCACGTGTAGCTCAGTATGAGAGCAGCGTCTCTGTACCTCATTTTGGAATGATAACTTAGAGGGAAGACCACAGCAATCCACCTGTCAATGCTCAAAGCTGCCATGCTCAACATGGAGTTCGTGGTGAGAAATGTCTCCAGGAAGCCCACAATGTGGCAGATCTGATCTCCTCCTGGTTGACTCTTGTAAATGATCCCAGCCAAGGTCAGGGGCATGTTCGAAACAGTCATCAACAGGTTGCAGAAGGTGAGGTTGAGGATGAACAATCCCGGGACCTGCTTGCGGATGTCAGCGCTGTACAGGAAGCACATCAGCACCAGCACGTTGGCCAGCAGGGCCACGAGCATCAGCACCACCACCACGAAAGCCAGGATCACCTCCCAGATGCTCATGGTGCGTCCAAGTCACAGGAGGGACATCTCCAAAACTGCGCCGCGCTGGCACCCGGGGAACATGGTGCGAGGCGCGTTCACCTCGCCCTCCTCCCCAGCCTGCTCACACTCTTGCATGCCCTCCGTATTTTTAGAAGAGCTGCAGGTTTTGGGTGTTTTTTCCTCCAACCTCCCCCTCCTCGCTGCTCCTTTCCACGTCAACGCTTTCCAAGACGTGCACAAAAGCACTGGGAATGCCCATCAAACTGCGAGGAGGGCTTAAAAAATATCAGCAGGACTGAACCACTGTCTCCATTCGGTCCATTTGAAGGAGGGAAGGTTATTCTGAGAAATGCTCTCCTGAGATCCCTAATTATCAGCCCGAAGCTTGCATGCAATTCACCGAGTGAATTGTGCTCTCTTTCTCTCTTGCTTTCTGTCTCTCTCTCTCTTGCTCTTTCTCTCCCCTCCCCTCTCCTCCAACCCTCACTCCCTTCCAGGCTGAATGTAACCTGCTTTTTATGATCACAGATAAAAACCCCATTAATGGATTAAAGCATGCACACTGCTGGTGATTCGCAAACGTGATTATGTCATGCCCACCCCACAACCCCTCCCCTTCTCTTTGCGATTGTGACTAGACTTTCCTCAAGAGAAATCCCATGCTTTCATTTAATTGATTTAGCCATTAATTTGCAAACAGCCATGTAACTGAATTCCTGCAGTCCACTGTGTTTCCTATATTTTGGTTTATCGCTTCCACAGTTGCTGCTTGCTTTCAGCCAGGGCAGGGGCTTTCTCTTCTCTCTATTAGTTGTGCTCAAAAAGATGGGCAAAAATTGATGTATCCTGCTACTTGTCTGGAGCTGTCTGTCATTAGGCTACCAGAATGGTTTTGCTGCTCTAGTTCAGCGATTTGCGGTCCTGTATCTCCAAGCATGGTGCATGAAAAGGAAAATTATTGCCTCTCATCCTCTTTTAAAAGCAGGGAAAACAAAGCCCCAAATGCCACTGTCACATGCCCAAGGTCACAGAGCCGGTGAGTGGCAGAGACAGCAACGTCCTGCCAGCCTCGCTATTCAGTCACGTTTTCCCCACTTCAACAGCCTTTCCTTCTTCCTAATCAAAGATCCCTCCCTGTGAGGGTGAGCAGCCTGTGAGATCAAACCCAAGAAGCAGCTTGACAAAAGCAAATAGGACCGTGTTTGTATTTCACATAATTAGGTGTTAAAATTAAGTCTCTTTTAAAGGACAGAGGGGGGAACTGTTTTACAGTTGCCTTTCTGTCTCTTTAAAACAGTTTTCACTGGGAATACTGAAAAGGTTGCGAGCAATCAGAGCAGCTTTCTCATCAAGGCAGCCGAGCCTTAATCCCTGCACAATAAGAAGGCAAAAGATACCCTGCAGCACAGTTGTTGTGGCTCAGTAAGTGCCTCTGCACGTGTGCGAGCGCTAGATGCACAGACGGATTTTTCCCCTTTTTCTGGCAGCCCTTGCTGGAGCCGTTCATGCTCGATTTACAGCAGCTATTCCTTGCAGAAACTTGGGCTCATCCGCCCAGCAGCAGAGCTGTCACCCTGCACGGTATCAAGAGCTTTGCGTGTTGTCAGAAGACCCCTTCACTTCCACTTTTGTTTCATTTCCTTAAACCAGGTTTTAAAGGGTGGATAGAGACAGAAGGCCGACACCAGAGATGGTTCAGACTGTCCAGGAGGTTTTACCTGGTGTGCAGATTGTCTGGGCATGCACTCAGCAGGGGACGTGCGGCTCAGGGTGCAGAGCCTCAGTCTGTCTGTCCATGAACCCTGCAGGCTCCTTGTCCCCAGAACACAAGTACATATCTTCACACTGGATGGATGAGAAGCAGGAGATCAGCATCTGGTCTTTTCCTGAGGCAGTGATCCAAAGCCACCTGAGAAGAGCCTAAATGTGACCCCTTCTTTAAAGAAAAGGGGTCTTTACTTTCTTAGGAGAGGTAGGCAAATGAGATGAGAGAGAAGATGCAGATCTTGCTTCAGCATGGCACCAGGATGTCAGTGAGTTTCCTTCTTGTATAGGAAGCAACAGCCCTGTCTGAGGAAGATCCTTGCATCAACAGCCTGAGCAGGGTGTCCATGTTATGGTACCTTAAAGCTCAGCAAGCAAAGACAGCTGCAGACCCCCAGAAAGAAGCCATATGAGCTGGGAGACACTGAGAAGACAAATGTGGGAAGAATTGCTGGGAGACTAGGAAGGACAGGGAAAAATGAGAGGAGAAGCTCGTGAGATAAGTACTCACTTGGTAGAGGGGAATCTCATGCCCACCTGGTGTCAAGGTGATACCTGACTCCTCCTTCCCACACTTAGCCTCCTCCCTGGCTCAAATCAATCCTGCAAGTCCTCCAGCTGCATAAACCATTCAATACCCAGCAGCACAGGCACTGGGTAATTTAGCCATTTATCTTGCCATGCAACACCTGGAGCTATGGGTTTATTAGGATGATTTCCTGAAGAAGCATGTTATTTTCCCTTTGGTGAGCTATGGTGCCTCCTGGATTCAAAAATTCTACTTGTGAGTAATTAATGGATGTGACAGGAGGTCTGGTATCAGTGTCAAGTCTGGGTGGACAGGGAGGGAGGAAATTCATGTCTGAAGAGAAAGGTTTAAGGATGACGGTTAGTAAAAGAGGATTCTCCCAACGTGGTGGATAGCTGGGAAATAATGGGAGGCAGAATGAGATAGTTAGTGAAGCAGTGATGGAATATGAAAGGTCATATTTGGGGCTGGCATGGGTAGATAATGCAGTGGCCTTGTTGTGAGGAATCCAACATGGAGCTGATGTTGAGGATGTTATGCTGAATAAAGGGTAATGGTGGACATATCCTGAAGGACAGAAGAGTTTGGCAAGACCATGGACTGGCTCTGAATCTCTTTGCTGGGAAGCAGAGAAGCATACAGCAGGATATACAGCTAGATAGCTGCAGGATTGTCAAGAGAAGACCTACTGTCTCCCCTCGTAGCCTTTTATGAGAATGTAGCAAGGTGGATGGATGATGGCAGAGCGGTGGATGTGGTCTACCTTGACTTCAGAAGCCTTTGACACAGTCTCCCACAGCATCCTCACAGTTAAGTTGAGGAGGTGTGGTCTAGACAACACAGTAGAGAGGTGAGTTGCAAACTGGCTTAAGGAGAGAAGCCAGAGAGTGGTAGTCAATGGTGCGGAGTCTAGTTGGAGGCCAGTATCTAGTGGAGTGCCTCAGGGGTCAGTACTGGGGCCAATATTATTCAATATATTCATTAACCATTTAGATGAGGGAATTGAGTGTATTATCAGCAAGTTTGCTGATGACATGAAGCTGGGAGGAGTGGCTGACACACCAGAAGGCTGTGCTGCCATCCAGTGGGACCTGGACAGGCTGGAGAGTTGGGTGGTGAATAACCTGATGAAATTTAACAAGGGAAAGTGTAGAGTCCTGCATCTGGGCAGGAACAACCCCAGGTTCCAGTATAGGTTGGGAAATTACATATTAGAGAGCAGTGTAGGGGAAAGGGACCTGGGGGTCCTGGTGGACAACAGGATGACCATGAGCCAGCACTGAGCCCTTGTGGCCAGGAAGGCCAATGGCATCCTGGGGTGTATTGCAAGGGGGGTGGTTAGTAGATGGAGAGAGGTGCTCCTCCCCCTCTACTCTGCCCTGGTGAGATGCCATCTGGAATATTGTGTCCAGTTCTGGGCCCCTCAGTTCCAGAAGGACAGGGAACTGCTGGAGAGGGTCCAGCGTAGGGCAACGAAGATGATTAAGGGAGTGGAGCATGTCCCTTATGAAGAAAGGCTGAGGGAGCTGGGTCTCTTTAGTTCGGAGGAGACTGAGGGGTGATCTTATTAATGTTTATAAATATGTAAAGGGTGAGTGCCATGAGGATGGAGCCAGGCTCTTCTCAGTGACAACCAATGATAGGACAAGGGGTAATGGGATCAAGCTGGAACACAAGAGGATCCACTTAAATTTGAGAAGAAACTTCTTCTCAGTGAGGGTGACAGAAGGTGGAGACATTCAAACCCGCCTGGTCATGTTCCTGTGCAACCTCACCTAGGTGTTCCTGCTCGAGCAGGGGGATTGGACTAGATGATCTTTTGAGGTCCTTTCCAATCCCAAACATACTGTGATACTGTGTGACACTGTGACTCGATGCACCTGCTGCCGGCTGGACCCGTGGAGCTGTGGCCGCTGCCTCGAGGCGCTGGGTGCTCCATTGGCCCCAGGTTGTGGAGCTGGGGTGGGAAATGAGCAATAAAGGGAGATGAGATTTCCAGGCAATTTCTGGCCAGTGTACTGATTGGTTGGTTGGTTGCAGGACCAGGGAGCGCAAAAGCAGCTGCCCAAGGTGCACCCAGACAAGGGCAGGAGGGTCCCTGCCCTGCAGTGCCTTCCTGGCATTCTGGGGGTGATTTGGGGTTATTTTGCTGCAGCAGGGAGGCGAAGCCAGGTCTGTGGTTCCCAGTGCCCCCTGCACCCCTCCCCACACAGGCACAGAGCAGATCCAGAAAAACAGCATTTAATGGAAAGAGGAAAAAAAAAAAAAAAGGTCCCATGAAAGCCACCCCAGCCCCCCTCCCAGCTTAAGGCAGCATCGCACCCTCCCAAACCCCTCCAACCCCCACCCCCCGCTGAACCCCATCCCCTGCTCTGGGTTTAATCCCCCCCTGCCACCCACGCCTTGCACTTGCTGGGGGGCTCAGACTAGGGGCTGTGCCCCGCTTTGTGCCTCCGTTCGCACCCCCGCTGCTCTGCCGGGGCAGCCTGGCACCGTGGCAGCTCCATCCCTGCGCCCCACAGCTCGGGGGGCTCCGTGCCCAGGATGTAGAATTCCTCCATGCTCAGCACGGCTGCTCTGATCTCGGGGACGCTGTAGTCGGGTGTTAGCAGGTCCTCAGGCAGCGCCAGCGAGCTAAAGTCCTGCTGGGGCATGGTGGCGATGGCAACACCGGGCTCATCAGGCTTGGGTTCTTCCTTGCTGACCCACTCCTTGTCCATGGAGCAACCAAAGAGCTTCAGGGCATCTTCTAGAAGGATCTTGTCGGGGACCGCGAGGTGGCTTGTGGGGTCCCCAGCAGCTTTGTTGGGGGTGGCAGCCGAGCAGCTGGGGGGCACATAGCCGCCTAGGGGTGTCCCTGCCGTGGTGACCTTGCTGGCGACGCTCAGATGTGCGAATTGCCTCTCAAGCTGCTGGTAGCCTTGACTTGGCAGCACTGGAGTGGCTGCAGCCACCGCTGTGCCCTGGTGGTTGTAGGGGATGGTCCATTGAACGCTGAACACTCTGGGGTCAAAGCAGCAGCCGCATGGTGCCCTCTGCAGCCCTGTGAGGGGGAGGGGGAGTTGTCATGGGCTGGGGGGACCCTCCATGGGCTGGTCCCCATCACTAATGTCCCCTGGGTCTGCCGGTGGCCGGGACATCCCCATGGGGTGAGCTGCTGTGCAGGGAACAGGGCGGCAAAGCATGAGGAGACTCCGTTCTGGAAGGGGAAACAGGAGAGATGGCCCCAGGTACCGGGGAAATTCTCAGAAAATGAGATTTTCTGGGCACATATGACCCAGGGCAGGGCCGCTTGGCCATGCTGGCTGAACCCTCATGCCCGATGTGCCGGGAACAGGGGCGGTGGGTGCTGGGAGTGCCCAGGGTCAGGGATGGCGAAGGGGCCGAAGGTGCCGTGGTGTCCAAGCAGACAGGGTGCCAGGGGTGCCATACCTGCTGGTGGGGCCTGGGGGGGCGCCCAGGCTGCAGGGAGGGGCTGCTGCTGTACGGGTGGTGGGCACAGCGGGGCTGAGCCTGCAAGAGAGACAGGAGCCATGGCTGGCGCTCACCTCCGCTCTTGCCCCCATGAGCGTCCCGGGCTGCAGGGGTCGGGGTGGGTTCCTACCTGGGGGAAAGAAGACTTGGGGGAGCATGAACGGCTGTAGCAGCCGTGGGACCGGAGGGACCTGGGAGCCGTACGCTGGGAACATCGTGGTGGCTCTGGCCGTTGGTAACTAAGGACTCTTTGGGGTGTCCCAGGAAGGAATGTTGGGGCTCCCAGTGTTCCGCCCAAGAGCCTTCCCAGCTCCTCCTGGGCAGGGAAAGGGTTCATGGGGGTGGGTGGGTGGTGGGTACAAATGCTTTTTGCTTTAAATATTATTTTTCAGGGGGAAAAGGAACAAGTCAATGCAGCCGAGCTGTGTGTGTGGACCAAGCTGCACCTTGAGCCACACAGTGAACATGTTTGTGACTATTGCCTGTGTCTCTGCGTGCTGGAGTGATAGTGAACATGTTTCTGACCATTGCCTGTGTTTCTGTGCGCTGGAGTGATGCAGAGACAGGAAAAAGGGACCTCAGGGACACGAGGGGGTGTCACACAGCATGTGTTTTCCAGACCTCACTCCAGCAGTCCCCTGATCAGGAAACCCAAGCAGCCCTGGATCCCCCTCGGAGGGGCTGAGCTTTCCCAGGCAGGTGACACTTGGGAGGAGACGGAACCCATCATTGTGTGCTCCCCAAAAAAAGGGCTGGATGCTGCACATCTGCCCAGAGGTCGAGGTTGGATCTGGGCAACAATTTGTTGGCCTAAATGAATGAAGCATTCCTAGTACTATGCTGTGCAGTTTGCTCATTTATTCGCCTTTTTTTAATCAAGCTCTTCTGTGTTATACACACTTCTCGGGTAAAGAAAACGTTGTTATCAACACCCAGCGTTTACAGGAAAAATGTAGCAGCTAGAAAGGGCTTCAACCTACAACCAAGAGGAAAGGAGAAAGCTGAAGTTTTCTCTTGATGAGTGATTTGAGTCTCAGTGTGTATGTTTAACTCTAAAGGCCCAAGTACTTTACATAATTGATTCCCCTGTTGGTAATCCCTGCAGCTGAAGATATTTGCTGATGCTTCTGGATTTATTTATCATGCACAACTAAGAAAGCATGATTGATCCATCAAATAGCTTCATTTTATACAAAACAGGAAGAAAGAATATGCCGTGTATATTTTATCACTGTAGAGGAAATAAAGGTGTTGCCTGTGAGGTCCTAACGGCAGGGTCTGCAAATTTGGTTTGTAATATTTGAGTGACAGATTACATTATGAATTAGCAATAAACCTTACTAACAAATGCTGATTATCACCAGTAAACTCTGACAGTACTAAGTCTGAGTTTAAAAGATCAGTGCTCCTTTGGTGTGTGCTACATTATCAGGCACACAAACCACAGGACTTTCTGTTGCATGTTATACCTATTAAATGCAAAGGTGGCTCTTTGAAGAGAGAGAGCAGATAGAGCAATGGGCTTCTAACCAAGAGACCTGAGTCCTGTGTGACCATGGGGACACCTGTTCATTAAACCTCTCCCATCTTTGCTTTGTCCTGTAATCTCATGTACACAGCCAGGCTTCGACTGTGAGCCTAAAGGTCTTATCTTAATCAAATAATGATTTTTATCCACAAATGACTAGTTCTAGAAGGATTACACAAATCTCTTGCTGTTCTTTCACAACAGCCTATGGCTAATGAATTTGTGGCCTACATACCATATGCAGTTTACTCTGACAGAGATATGATTTGTGCTAGTATTGTACCAAACAGGAGATGTATTGCAAAAATATGAAACTCCTCTAGATAAGAAGTTAATCTGTTGCTTTCTATGTAGTAATTTGTATTACATTTTTGTCTATATTTGGCAATGGGCAAAGGTGTGAAGCTGATTAAACCATCAATATTCTGAGTAAACCTTTCAATTTCAAAAAGTTTCTACAGCATGTGGACAGATATGTTCACGAGGGGACAAAGCTTTCCCACTGAGACTTTGCAATAGCTTCTTGGTATAAATGACATTTTCAATGTCCAACATATCCTATATAGGAGGCTATTTTGATGACACAGCTAAAATATCTAAGGCATTAATTTCACAGGAAGCTAGTGTTTAAGGCTTTATACCACTGAGAAAGCTACTTGAGAATCTAACCAGGAAATGCATTTGAGGTCTGACGCGTTTCCTTTTTACTGAAGGTTGTAGCTCTTCAATCTTTCTCTGTCATATTTGGGAATCTCTGTTTCATGCTTTCACTGCACTTTTCTTCTCTTGTCTCACCTTTCTCCTTTGATCAGCAGTGTACAAACTTTACACGATTTTTAATAACAGGAGAATTGACACACGGGAGAGATTGTTTCTCCTTTATCTGTGTCTTAGCCAGTTCATAGACAACCAGTTTCCCCTGGAAAGCCAGTGTGCCTGCAGACAGCCCATGGGTATTTCCTCCTACCTCCATCAACTTTTTGCTTCACAGCTGTTTGGAGAGTTTGCAATATTTTCATGAGCTGTAGAACCAGGTTGTTTCACTTTATTGTCAATTAAACTGAATTTTAGTAACAGTGGTATCTTCAGTCTGATTATTTGAAGGTCAAGTGTCACATTGGAAAAAACAAAGTGTTATCCTCTTTTGAGTGCATGGCTTGTAAAATAATTGTTCTGCTGGATCAACACTAATGCCTCACTGACTTCAGCTGTCAGAATTTCTGCCATATATGTATAATAGGGATAATGTGAGTAATGACTTGTGTAAAGTCCATATACTTTGTCAGGATGGCAGACAGACCTAGCAGGGCAGCTGGCACTGGTAGTTCATTGAACCATTAACAATGTCGGAAGCATTGAAGAACACTTTTCCCTGTGCATTTGCAAAATCGTAACTTTGGAGTCACTGTAAGAAAAGCAATCCGAGCCTTTGGTCACCATGCCAGGCTTAAGAAGAAAAGACATAATGAAGCTCTTTAAGTGCTCCTGTGAGTTGACTTCAGTCTATCTTCAGCCCAGTATCATGCAAAACCTCAGCGACTTGGCTTGGTGGAGAGAGAAGGTGCAGCTCTGTCCCACTCAGGCCCTGGCAGGGTGTCATGGTGAAGAAGTCACTGCTACACCTTTTCTGTCACCTTCACTGTCCAAAGTTTCTTTTACTTCAGCCTGAATTCTTCCTGTTCTCCAAAAACTAGCATTATACTGAGTGGCTTCTTGCCCAATTCCTTGCTCCCTGGTAGGTGCGATGTGTTTCATGTAGTGAGTGCTGCAGGGTGTGCTGAGACTAACTGGGGGTTACTGGCCAGCAGGATGGTTCCTGATGGGCCACCTCTTTGGGTAAATGGGGGGAAAAACTCTCTGCTGCTTTGCTGCAAGTTGCAAGTGCCTCGACAGCTCCAACAGCTCGCAGAGCCCTCCTGGTGAATTATTCATGCTCAGGTTGTCACTGTTAGTTTGCTTTGTGGAATTAAAGAAACATCAGGTCCTGAGGCACATGGCTGAAGCCGGATGTATTTTTAAGGGCTCTTAGGGCAGCTAAGGAAACCAAACCAAGCCAACAGCACCAGCAAACCAAGTGAAACTTTGAGTCGGGGGCTTTTGTGGGTGACTGTGTGTGCAGGTGGAAGGCACAGCTCTCCCTTTCCCTGGGCTCTTCTGAACCAGGGCAGAGCTTCCTTCCTGGGGACCAATTAGTGGATGAGCAAGCTCCATCACTTGGTGAGAGGAGGAGAGTAACTTGATCCCTCTGTGATAATCCTGCAAACGCAAGATGTTAAGAGATGTATTCCAGCATGGTTTGGGGTTCACAATGTATAATGTGGAATCACCCTATGTCATTATCACAAATGATGCAGATAGGAGGTCTCAAATAAAAGCTTTGTTGATAGTTTTTTGTTTTGTTTTGTTTTGTTTAAGTACACTACCATTTCTCACAAAAATTATCTTTATTAGCAAAGAATAATTTGGTTTATTTCAGTTTTTAAAAATATGGAAGAGCCTTCTAGTTTTGTTTTCTCTTTTTTTCTTTTTTTTGTTCTCAAACTGGTTTTACTCCTCATTCCTTTTCTTCCATTACAATGAATAAAAGAGTGACTAAACTGAAAATGAATACCATTCTTTGAGAGATGTCAAAAAAATCAAAGTAAAATAATAAAACCCTCTATAAATTAGTATTAAACTAATATATCCATAATTTTGCAGCCTATGGAATAATATCAGTGTTTTGAGGGAGGAGAAGTAAATTTTTTGGTCAGCTCTTTTACCATTAATCTTCTGCAGAGGTTAGAGCTATCCAGTACATTCTAACATACTTTCTGACCCAAACTCTGGAACGTGTTTCTAGAAAGGCTGATTTCCAGATTCCAGGAGCTATTGAAACATTATCTAATATGGTATATGCAGAAACTGAATGAGAGTTGCCTTCTGAAAATTGGGAAAAATGAATTAGTGCTTTTGAAAGTCTCCTTAGATGATGCCATCATTATCTGCAAGCTGCATAGCTATTCTGACGTTATTCACATGAAAACATGTCAATCAAATATCACCCGAATTTAGAAAACTGTTATTATTGCTCTGAGTGTCTCTGATGTTTTCCTGTCACTGTTGTCATAAGGATGGGAGCAAACTGATGTGCATGTGGAAGGGGCTCTGTGAGCACCCAAGAGTGTTTCTCCCATGAGGAGATATAACAAGGACTCCGTCAGATATTGAGACTCTATTGACAAGAGCTCAGCCATTCAAAACTGATGGTGACAATCTTTCCTTTTCCAGGCTAGCCATGAGGATGTGACGCAGTCCCTCAAAAAAGCGGAGCTGCCTGGGGACTTGGTGTAGCAACCGGAGCTCAGGTAGGAATGCACTCCAGACTCATGGCTGGCAGAGGTCCAGCATGGGTTTATGGCTAATGAGGGTGGCTTTGTCATCTTGATTAACTTTAGAGACTCATGTTCATCTTACTGTGTGGTTGATTTGCAATAGCAATGCTAGAGGCCTCCAACAAATCCAAAGGCACTTCGTCTTAGATACACTTGTGTGTAGGCTGGAGGAAAGCTTTGCCATGAGAAGTTTGTGCTTGTGGAGTTCCTGACAAGATTTGGAGACTCTTGTTCAAATGGGAAGGCAATGCAACTGGAGTGGTACTCATTTAGGGAAAGAAATTAAGCTTAGGAGTGACCTCTAATGCACTGCTCATTGTGCCACTTGAGATGTGACAGTCATCCTGGGATTTAAACTGTCACGGGAAAAACATTGGATATTTGAAATGCAGGGAATACATTTTAGAAGAAGATGGACAATCATTAATTAAAAGACCAAAAATATTCTTGGGTGTCTAAAGACAGGTAAAACAAATATTTTCCCTATGTTTGTGGAGGAAAGGCAAGACTGAATTGACTGGGTACTCCATTTTATATTGGTCTTGTGTTTTGCTAACCAAGTGATATCTGTCACATCTACACTCTTCTAGGCAGAATTTGTCCCCTTTACCTTGTAGTTCTTCAAAATGTCAGAGCAGAAATCACTTTTGTCACACTTGTTCTTTTTAGATGTGCAGTATTTCAGTTTCCTCTCATTTTAAACTGGGCTGGCTCCTTCTCACTCAGCAGAGACAAAAATAGAGGCTTCCAACAGAAGGTTTTTAGAACTATACGTAGATGGCAGTGCATGTTTCTATATAAAAAAATCATATATGAGCACGCACTGTCATAAACTTCCATTTAGCATTTAACATTTAGCTAGGTATTTTATTTTTTTTATAATTTCTTCTAGTGTAGTGATTTTAAGGGGATTTTCATATCTATTCAGTTTTTTGCACAAAATTATTAAAAGTATTATCTTGTGATTGAAATAAATGATTTTTGCATCTTGTTTTTCTGCTGAGCAGAGTACTATTTCTGCTCTTTCTAATAAGTTCTGCAGGAGAAAACATTGTTATACATATGGGGATGCTATAACTAAATATGTCTGCTTTATTAACGAAGGATATTTGGATCTCTGCCTCAGGCTGGGCAGAAGAGTTTGGGTTCAGAAATGTTTTTAATATACATGATCCTATGTATTTTTATACACAGCTTTCTTTGGTCCCCTTACTGTGCTGGAATTGCGGACTTCAGGGCTCAACTAATCCTGTATCATCTGCAAATTCTCCACATATTTTCAATACACTGGAGGGGTTATTAAAGTAATTCCAGCTCAGGGAAGGTAACACTCAGTTCATAGGTCTTTAAGAGACTAAAAGACTCATTGCAAAGGAGCTTATTTAATGCTTAAGTTATTTCCCTTTAACAGCTCTTCTGGGTTTGTGATTCCTTTGAATTTGTGATATATTGATAAGGTTTTTATAATGCTTCTTTTAACTGGGAGCTTTCTACAGGTCCACTAGCTCTAAGGACTTTGAAATTCTAATTTTGATTATTACAATAACTGGCTTATCATGGTAATGAAGGAATTATGCAATTCCTTCGATAAGCCGAGGCAGACTTTTTAAAATAGATACCCTATTTCCAGGCCCATAGTTTGGGAAGCACTATCAATGAGGTACAGTATGCCCTTGCTATCAGTTCTGCCTTTTAATCTTAAAATGTTATTAGCTTAAATGTTTTTAGTTATACTAGAACCTGAGAAACTAAGTCAACATTTTAGAATCAAAATGGAGGGGGCAGAAAAAGAGGTAAATATTAAACATACTTGGTTTCTGCGTTAATTTAAAATAATCATTGTACCATCAACCACAACCAGCAGGTTCTTAGTGTCATGTGAAACTACCACATATGAACTTTATCAGCATTTGCTTTGTAGTCAAGAGGGATGGAGCACCAGTTTCTGTTCAAAAATATTCTTGCCACCTTGCATCAAATTTTTAAGATCATGATAAACCAGAAGAGCTGCTTCTATGATCTTGTATTGACACTGAACCGGACCTTATCTGTGAGATATGCTATCTGTTGTTTCACCAATTGCTTTCTACAGCTGGGAGCAAACACAACATTCACCCTATTGCAAACCTTGTGCGGTGGCTCTCCTTGGGCTCAGAGCAGAGCACGTGCCAGAAAAATACTAATACAGAACTAATTGGTGAGAGAGTCCCTGTGGCTGATATATTGAGGTGCTGCAGCCTGCCTGGAGCAGCAGGAGGTGTATCTGACCCACAAGTGCTCACACAGGTGCCGAAGTCAAGAAGTCAGAATGCTCTGCAGCACTGTAAATGAATTTAAGCAAAATGAGAATGCAAGGCAATAATGTGATAATAGCATACTGAGTTGGACAGGGATATTGCTGAAGAATCAAGCAAAATCCTCTGGATTTCTGTTGGGCAAACACATACAGCAATGTGTGTAGATGACTGGATCAGAAAGCTAAGGATCAAGGATTCGTTTAACTTGCTTGGAGATTAGTGCCTGCTAAGAAACAGGGAACACTAATTTCTTAAATTTCATCTTGCTTAATTTCATGTGGCTTTTAAGCTATCATTTATGTACATAGTCAATAAAATATACTGCTATTGATTGATTAATATTATTACAAGTTTTATATTTAAAAGACTACCTCTTCAAAATTGCATGGTGATGAAGGAAGCTTCTAATGTATTAGTGCTTTTTGGAAAGAGTACCCTGTTCATCAGAAAATAATTAATCACTTGATCAAGGGCTTCAAACCCCCCTTTTTTTTTTTTCCCCTCCAGTTTTCATTATGACCCAAAGACCAAGGATGACTTAGCCATCCAAACTGCCTTTCCAGGTTTGGTCTCAGTCACAAAAATGAAAGATGTTCTGAGTCTCCTCTTGGTGACATCAGTGGTCAAGCATCCATATATTTAATAAGATCTTGTTTTCCTGCTTGTCTTGAAGTGAAGTAGGCTTACAGACGGGGTGAATGAGAACACGGCAATAAATACAAAAACTGATTTACTTTTATTTAGGTTAACATTACCAAACAAGAAGAAACAGGAGTTAAATTTCCAAGAAAAAGCTCAGTAAGTGACCAGTTTCAAAACAGTAACAATTTTGGAAACTCCCACCAAAACAGGGTATCATATCCATCTACCTTTTTTCAGTGTAAAAGTCTCACATTAAAAAAGAACCAGTTCTGTAACAGGGCAGGCACAGCAAAAATGACATACCACCACCCTTCTTCTATCAATATGTGTAGAGCATATGGATACAACTCCTCTAAAAACATCATAACCTTTCAGTCAACTATAACTCTGCCTTGTCATTTTTATTTATTTATTTTTTTTAAGATGCAGTAAATGTTTAAAATAAACTCAAACAACAAAGTAGCAAGTATTGGCTGTTTCTCCTGTGTTCTTATCAGTCAGTGTACTCCATGTGGGTTACTGATAATCAAAGAAAACTTATGTAAAACTCCTGCAGAGAGATGGAGTCAAACTGGCCTCCAAGATCAGCAAGCCACTGATGGAACAATTTGGAAAATGACCCAGTTCACAGTAGTACTGTGCAATTATTAGCTGTAAACAAACAGCTACAGCTTCAGTTTATTTTTAACTAAGGACTTCTCAGGACTCATCTCAAGTGAGTTCCTTTCTGCAATGGAAAAAGTGAATTTAATCCACATTCATATAGATTATTTTCATGAGTACTAGCTAATACATTTGTCTTTTTAAAACATTCTTTTGATAAATGTTGAGAGCAGCCAAGAGAAAAGAAAAAAGCAACCACACAAGAAGATTTAAGATTTGCGGAGGGAGCAGGTGAGGACAGAGACCCTGAAGTGATCTGTTATATCCTTTATATCATAATATTCTAGAACATCTTTGACTTTTCTCATATTAAATTTCACCTGGCAGTTGAGAGTCTAGCTACAAAATCTAATTATAAAGCAGAAAAGAAGAAAGTGATGAAGTTTTGTCTATGTCCTTAATCACTATTTGATTTTTATCAACCCTAGGCGTAATAAACATCGCCTGCAATTATCTCCCACGCAGAAAGATTACTTCCTTTTGTCATGAATACCTGTCATCCAGACCCAGGAGCCCTGGGTTGTTATTACTCAGGGCTCAAGGAACACCTGCATTTTCTTGGCAAGCTCTGGAAACGATAATGCTTTAGCGGTATTCATGTAAGAATTTCCTCTACATTCATGAGTATCTCATTGATCTGGTAGCTATAAAGAAAGAAGAACTAAAAGAGTTGCTGACGTTTCACAGTGCTGGGGATCTTCCACTCTTCATCATGAGTTTTAGATGGATTCCATTATCGCAGAAAGTCCCCTTTTGTTATTTGTGGGAAAGCTGAAACCTCCCAAGGATTTTGGCAGAAAACTCCAAATATGTTTTCTCTTTCCTGAGCATGATGTTTTCTCTTTTGTGAAAGAAAAAAAATCTAATTATTTCTAAAATATATATGTGTATATATATGCTCTTTTCACTTTAAGTTGGTATAATTCAATTAACTTTGAGGAGTTGTCCATTCTCAATGTGCAGACCCCAGGAGGTGAAGAAGCACTTGCAACCAGGAATATCTCCACACCGGGAGACAGAGGTCACTTCAGCCCTATAGCTAGATGATGCTGAAGGTTTTCCTCTCTTCTAGATAATTTTCTTTAAACTGAAACCATGTCTTGAAAATTGTCTCTAAATGCAGAGAAATTGAGCTTGTCTTAATACATGTCCTCTGCAATATTTCCTCATTTGCAAGCAGTATTGCTGCTTTGGAATTCCAGCTATCATAATTTTTCTCCTCCGTACATAAACTTATTCCCTTTATTGATACCAGCTCTGTAAGGTCACAGTGATTTTTGAGTTCTGTTTCTTCCAACCTTTCTTGCAAGTTAGAGGAGGGAAAAAAACAGAATTTGAAACTCTGATACTTTCCTTATTCTTTTTCTCAGTAGACCTTTTTAATATCTGACAAACTGTCTTTGTTGTTACCTTAAGGGAAGGAAAGAACATTGCAATGAGTTATATTGGAGAGCACGCGCAGAGAATAAAGAATTCAATCCAATTAGTATAAACTGAATGTCTGCCCCTCAGGAAAACCTCTAACATATATTGTCGGGGCAGAGATTCAAGTGTCAGTGACCCCTTTCAGATAAAAGACCTTTCAAAGCAGCATTTCAGATCTAACTACCAAACTGCACCCTAAGTCTCTTAAACAAGAGGATGTCTGCACTGAGTCTTGCCTGTATTTTCTCAGCAAGGATTTTTGTCTGAAGGGTCTGGAGAAGGACCAGCTTGTTGGCCATGCTCATGCTCTGGAGGAACTTGGTAGAGGTGGTCAATGCATGCAGATATTTGGAAACACCACTGAAGAAGCTGGCCAAGAGAGCTCAAGTGTTCCATGAAAGAGGTACATGTGGACACACACTGTCTGGGTTTTGAGGCAGATTTGGCCAGAAATGGTGCTGATGCTGGACATTTGAGGTGAAAGAGGAACGTGTGCTTCAGGGTATACGAGTAAGCCTGTCCTCTGCCTCCTGGCACTGAAGGAGCTGTTATCAAGACCAGGTAAAGGCCTCATTTATAGTTTCAAGGAAATCATGACAACACTCAAAAATCACTGAAAAATCATTGTTACAGCTGTGCCCTTTTCTTCTGGCCATGACCCTAATGTGTCCTCCCTGCTCAGTGCAGGTGAACATCTGCCTGCCAAAGAAGACTTTTGGGCTGCCAAAAGAGAAAAGGACCTGTCCTGGGAGCAGGATACAGGAATGCAGCACTGTGGGAAGGCCTGTTTTACATACACAACATGCATTTTAGTCCTCTTAGTGCCAATATCAGACCAGAAGATCATATTTAGTAATACCTGTCTGTGCAGCACTCAGCCTGCCTCCCTGGTTGCATCTAATATAAATCAGTTGGAGAGTATGGTACCAATCTCTATTCACATGTGTGTGAATTATTTCCTTATACATTACTCAGAGATGTCAAGGTGATTGAAATGGCAGGAAAATCTGAATCTTTAATTCCAAAAGGCTGGGAAATTTCTGTTCCTGAATTCCACGTGGTCCCTGGTATGATTTCCAGAAGGAAATCTCATAAGAATTTGCCCATCTTAGGGGCAAGTATAATAAAAACTGCCTTAAAAAGACGCAATGGACTATTGCAACTGGAGGAGATGATAAAGCGATGTTGAAGCAAATGCGGGTGCATTATCTACAAGCAGCTTGCTTGCCCTAAGAAAATGAAAGTGTAATTCTAGAGGCAGCGCACCTCTCTTAGCAGGAAGGACTCCAAGCCATGTATTCCCAGGGTTCCCAAAGCATGATAAAAAGCTCATATTTATCTGCCGACTCATGAATCAGCTAAAATCAATATTTTTATTTTAAAGTAAGGTTTGGCGTTTTTTTTTCTCTATAAACTTCACAGGATGAGGATTGCACTGCTAAATCTCAGCTTTAGAATATTTGTTTTCTGACAAGACTTGCATCACTGGAAATATGGGTCTGTAATGAAAGTGATGCCACAAGTTTATAGCACTGCAAACACAAACATGCAATGACAATATCTCAGAATTATACTCTTATTTTTACATGTATGTTGTACAGGAGACCCATGACAGCCTCAGCTTGCTCTCGGTTATCCAAAGAGATCCCACAATGGAGAAGGCAGAAAAATCACCTCTTGTCCGTTCCTGAGCTAACAGGAAAACTGGATTTGTAATCTAGTTCATTCTTCTTATACTTTTCTTTTTCCTAATAGAAATACAGCTATTTTTTTCCAGGGCATGATAGTAACCCTTGTTTCTGTGATCTTTCTTGGTAAATTACTATAGATAGATAAACAGAGATGCAAATAGAGATACAGGTAATATCCATGGATATACCAGGATATCACCTTTATTCACCAAAGGATAGAAATACTTGTTGTGCAACTTTATTTAGCACAATATTACAGGACTTTCACCAGGGAAAGCTGTATTATAACATGGGTGAAAAAAGCGCAGGACCTACAATAAAAATTCTAAGAGACAATACATTATCTAAACTGAACTTTAAATTTTCTAAGAGATTTTGGTAACAAAATAATCTCTCTCATTTATTCCATTTTTTTATTGCCCCATTACAGGATCCCATACTTTGCATGTGGAAACCCAAGGAGGCATTTTCTGATTATCTGATTTTCGCAATAACATGGAATATATCATCTCTTTAACTCCCAGATCAGATGTATCATATTAGCTCCAAGAGAAATTAAGAGATGGATTTTACCTATGTGAATATTAAAAGAGCGTGAATTCTGAGAAGGATGGTGTTTATATGATCATGTGTATGTATAGGTGGGTACGGGTTTTGAAAAGCACGAATGGGGAATTGTGATGTACCTTACAAAAACCATAATCTGCTCAGAATTTCAATTATGTGAGCAAAATATATTCTAGCTACGTGCTTGGATCACCTGGGATCTCTCCTGACTGCAACCAGGCTGCAGAAAGGGCACTATTTTATCTGTTGCTGTCTCTACCAGAGGAAGATGCTTTTAATGTATAACCCTCATTATTTAATATATAGGCCTCACTATTAAGTTCTCCTTCAGTGATCTACTGAAAGTAGATCAACATCCTTGTTCTGCCATGTTTGCCAAGTGTGTTAGCCCTAAGCATTTAATTTTCAGATGAGTGTGGTAACATTACTTGTTTCATCAATACAGCAAGATAAAAGGGTCAAGCAAAATGTATAATTTCCTAATAAGATTGAAAAATTATGGTTTCTGGGTTAGGGTTCTTTTCCTTCCAAAGAAAAATCTCATAGGTGAGAAAGACATGACAAGAAAAAAGGCTTTCTCAACTAATACGCTGAAGAAACTGTTCAGGAACAGTTAATCCGCCTACAAAGATATTTCTTGAGCAATTCTGGAAAGATTAGATAGGAAAGACTTTTACTTATGTGTCTTGCTGTTATTTGCAGCATGGGTAGGAGGTGTCAAGACACAAGTCTGCTGGGGTTTTGATATTTTAGGTCATTCATTCTTCTGTAATCAGCATTATTTCTCATTTGTTTCACTTCTTTTTCCCAATATTCACTTTAGACTTTGATCCCTATGGCATACAGTGTTTAAGACCTGATCCTAACCTTGCTGAAGTTAGTAGGAAGAACAATGGAAAGACTAGTGGAAAGACTCTGAGGACTTTTAATTAAACACTTTTAAACTTCTCAGTAAACAGGGAAAAGCTTCTCAAATAGGTAAAAATAACCGAGTTTAGTTGCCTTCCTCTATTACTTGTGAAAGGCTACCTATGAGTACTTCTCAAACTGACAGGACATGCACCAAGTCTTGAAACTGTAGGCATGGCCTTTAGGTATATTTATACCAAGTAAAATGAAAAAGTAAACCAAACAGTTAGTACACAACCCGTCAGTCATTCATGAAAAAGAGGCTGAAAAGCTATGATCAATGGTAACAGAGATGTTTGAATTGCAGATTTATATCGTTGTGTGTGTGATGCTGTCTTCTATGCACTGGAAGTATGTAGAATATGATCTGTTTACTCGGCACAACCACTGTATTTATGCTTCTTGCTAAAGATAAAGTATAGAAGGTCCGGACAGAGATGAGAGTCCAGCAGATACCAGTGTTCTCAAGGATGAATGTTCCATGACCTTTACTGGTATGAGATATCACAGGGCACGAAGGTATATATGATCCCAGCCATCCTAAAGTAGATAAACCAGCACATGGAGTAATCAATTCACCATGGAACTGCAGAGATTTTTTTGTTACTGAGTAGTCTGTGATGTGATTGACCAGGAATTAACTGACTGTAACAGATAAAACTAATAAGCTGTAAAGGGAAATAAGGTAGAAGTCATGCAAAAGATCTCCTTGTGTGTGTAGAAGTGGGTCTCCCCTGAGTTGTGAAAGCCCAAAACATGAAGAGGTTGTTACGCTTTCAAGAGCCATGGAGATATTTCTCTGCGCTGGACTCCTGCACCACTATTGTCTCTTGATGGGACTGAAAGATGAGTGACAGCCAATCCCTGTAAGTGTTTGATATAATGACTTCTCCAACTTCCAACATATCTTTCTCAGCAAAGTGTCTGCCAGCCTAAAGGGTTTTCTTCAATCATTTTTTACTTTACTTGTTGATAATTGAAAATCTTCAGCATGTATCTGTGAAGATCCCTCAATTTTTCCATTTTCCAGGGGAAAATTATGAGAACGTGTCTCAGTTCACATCTCTTGGGTCCTTGCAATCCACAGTGTTCTCTGTACAAGCTCAAAATAAATTGTGTCCTATGATTACACTCTAGGCTCTACGAAGTGTAGCTAAAACACCGTGACCACTGGATCACCACAACCCTCTGAGATTAGTCTTAATCTTTCCCAGCTATTTTAAACCACATTAGGCACAATAAGCCAAGGATAGCCTGATTGCAGAAGTCTCAATGAGCTCACATAGTAGGACATGATGTTTTCTTTCTGATATAGTTTTGCTACCCAAATAACCAGTGTTCTCTACATGATTGTCCAGATGGGGTCATCTTCATTTTGAGTCTGGAGCACGGAAGAAATTAATGCCTTTGGAGCTGGAGCAACCAACCAGTCATCAACCTTGTCCCTCAGAAAGAGAGCTCACTGGAACTCACTAAGATGCTCTATGTCTGGGTCGAATTAATGCAATCAGGGATATGAAAGTAAGGACCAATCCAAATTTGAAGATTAGGCTGAGACCCCTTTTAGGAGTTTGACTTCTTATTCCTACAAAATGATCAAAGGAAAGCACAGTGTTCATATCTGCTGTGAAATATAGCTTATCACATTTCAGAAAGGAAGTAGTTGTGTTTTCATGCTTCTAGTTTGCTTATTGCCCCGACACCCTGAATTATATAGTGTCATGGATTTCTGTAGTACTCTAATTCTTAAAAAATTGGTTTATGTTCATAAACATGAACAAACTTCCTAAACAGCAATTATTCCTTTAACAAAAAGAGTTTTATATTTGTGTGGCCTTCTTTGTTCTAGTCATGATTTTAAGTATGCTAAGAAGAGTGTACTAGATAAGACACATTACAAGCTTTACAGATAATTTAGTTAGTTTAATTATAAACACATATTTTATTCAGCTTCTTATCTGAAATTTATCAGCCTCAAGATACTCCGTAGCCGAGGTGATCATTCAATATTTAATAAACTGTGTAGGCATAGACTACCATTAGACTTCAATAAGAGTGGTATTTCAAAGAGCATTTTGGATAAGGGCTTATCCACACCCAAGTGGTTTGTGTGACACAGACATGAAAGGGAACTTTTCCACTTCTGGAGAATAAAACAGGATTAGAAAGGCATGGCAAATTGTCCAAAATGGGGTAGAAGTCCTCAACATCATGTCCAGTTTAATATAGGCTTAGCAGACAGACTGGTTTAAAGAACCAGTGGTTCTTCTCTCAGCCACTCACCTCCTTCCTGAGTCTCCACCCTTCCTTGTGGTGGCCGTAACTTGCTTGGGAGGGTCAATTTTACTATTATTTACTATTATTTTACTATTATTATTTATTTCCTGGACTGAAGAGGAGTGACCACAGCAAAATCAGCTTGATGTCTATGAACCATCATGATTCCAGGGAAACAACATTCAGATGTTGTGGGCATCTGGTGTGAAACAAGAATGCAATGCAGAGTTTAACGAATCCAAATGAAACACTTTGACTAGGGCATATCCAAACCTTTAGCTTCCATTTAAAAAGTTAAAACCAAATGTTTTGCCGTATGCGTGCTTTTTTTAAACTTTCCATCCTACAAGTCATTCATCTTGCTGACTTTTCAGCCCAGCTGAGGAAGAAAAACATCAGGCTTTTCCATGGAGTGGAAAAAGAGCTGGGGAAAAAAAATGCTTATGCTAAACCTAATTGGCAGCAGGGAATAATATCAGATTTCTGAAAAAATTAAGAAGTTTATGTATGGCAACCCTTGCTGTTTAACTGGCAGGCGGCTGAAAAATGCAGCTGGATTGTGTTCCAAACTCCTGGATTTCCTGAAGAAAGTGGCACCATGACACGAATGTCAGAGTGACAGCAAGGAGAGGACCATGGTGCCTCGAGAAGGAGCAGGACATCCCGATTGCTGACAGTTTTGCAATGTTTCTGCTGAAGAACCAAAGCAAAAAGCTTTTAGTCCCCCCCAGCTGCAGCTTTTCCCCCCACCCAGCAGCTGATGAGCACTTTTGTCCCTTACAGAAATGATTCTACTATTGGAAGAGGGTTCAAAACTACAGATAGAAATTCCAACATGTGAGCCATGTACCTTTGCATTTTCCTAAGCCTAGAATTAATGAGAGGATTTCTAACAGCAGCATCCCTGTGGTCTGTCGAACCTCACACTGTTCCTATTCCATATGGAAAAAACAGCCCAATGTATTGAATCCAATTAAGTTTGCTTTTAAAATTAGGATGGGGGGAAAAAATGGCAGTGAAAGTCTGGGAAAATTTTCAGACAGAAAAGAAGTGATGGGTTTTGCTGTCCCATAAACTTGATAAAGGCTTAAATATCACTATGCTCTAGGAGAGCTTGGGTAAAGTGTTGTGTTTGATTCCCAAAAACCAACATGAAAATGATATTTGCAAATAGAAAGATTTTTGTTTCCACAGTGAAACCCTCAGCAAACATTATCCTCTCTCCCCCTCAGATTTGTGTGACAAGTTCCACTGGCTCAAATAAAATGTATTTATTTCCAGAGAACCCTTTCAAGAAAATTATTTCAAAATGACTTGACTTTGGTTGTTATCCTACATTTTTTCACACTTTATTAACTTGACTCTTAACAGATGGCATTTAATGAATAATTACACAGTAATGAAAAAAATATTTTGCATTTAAAGAAAGCTTTATGCAGATTAACTAATCAATTTAGACACTGTATCTCATTTGTTTATAGTACATCTCCCAGTTGGAATGTAATTATCTAACTTTGTATCTATATTTAACCATCTAAATTGAAGGAAATAAAACAGAGTTGAAGTAACTAATTGTCAGCATTACCCACTGATTTGTATTGAAAGATTAATCAGTACAGAAGAGTATGTGAGCTTAAAATATTCTAGGCTTTTATAGACGCTGAAGAATAACATTTGTGAGTGCTTGTCTCTGCTGTGGTTACTCCATTACACAGTACTATAATCTACACCAGCCACTGAATATCTGTTGAAACGTGCAATTATATCGGAAATACCACAGTCATTTTTCACAGCAATAAAATAGTAAATGGAAGCTAAAAAAGAGACTTTCAGGTACTGCAAGGCATGATGCACCTCACTGTTTAGCACTGGGAACTTATTAAGATGACAACCCTAGCCTGGCTGCCTATTGAACCTCTGGAAAACCTGACACTGGGTATATAGATTTTCCCAAATTTGGGAACAATGTTTTTCAGCTCCTGGTGAGTTTCTTTGCACTTACACAAGCACTGACCCCCCAGTTTCCCCATCCCTCAAGAGCCGCTCACTGCTTTCCCACCTCTCCCTCCCTTTCCCTTGCTTAGGTCTCCCATAACACTTCTGTGCATTCTTCGCCCCCATACACATATCTATTAATTTTTAAGCTTTCAACTTGTAAACCAGAACTAGCAAATCACTTCGACATCATATTTGTCACAGAGCTCAGCACCCTGCAGTCACAAATTAGGTGCCCATGCTTCCCTGTTACGTGCTGCAAAGGGCACAGCAAGAATCAGTGCCAACGTGAGGAGCTGCAAGTGGAGCTGATTTTCTGGGGCTCTGAGGTGTGTTCAGGTTTCACAGTCCTTGCGTGTTCTCATGACTCTCAACTTCTGCCACTGAAGATTTTCCATTCTTCTCAGCCCTTTGCTTTTCCTTGAAATGAGCTCCTATAAGGAATACTGTCCTGTATGGATTTAGGAAAAAACATTTTCAAAGCCCTTTAAAAAAAATCAAAAGGAATGCAAAAGCACTCAATGAGCACTCTGGGGCCCTGGCTGGTGTAATTTATCTTTTTTCTTTATTTTACCTACCTATCACCTCCCTACTCTGTCTATCTTGACTTCCATATTCTGAAAGATCAATATGCTAAATCTTTTCCATCCAGCCCAATGCATCTTAAACAGCCATAGGGTTTGGTGTTCTGTGTATACTCATTTTGGTGTTCTGTGCATAGTCTCCACATATTTTTCAGCTCTAGAAGCAAATTGCAGAAGAATTTAGGACTAATACCTAGGTCACTTCAGCTCAGTACATGAAAATTTTAGGCAAATAAGTGAAATTACAGATCAGTTCTCAGCTGGTCCCTTATTTCTTCTAACATTTGAGATGGGTTGGAAGGACTGAGGGTTGTTATCTCTTCTTTTTAAAAACAAACAGACAAACAGCTGTTGTACCTGATCTGAACAACTGTTAGAATAAATATTTCAAGCCAGTTTGTTTTTTTTTCTGATTTATAGCAAAACAACAAAGATTAAAAAGCTTGCATTGTTGCTGTTCTGAAATGTGTTGCTGATATTCCATATTACACCAAAGAGCACTTTCAAAAGGTCATTTAACACATTAAATAAATTTAACTGGATGAATGTCTATACTAAGAAATCTGGACAACCCCAACAGCATGTTCTGAGTAGCAGTAACCTCTTGCTCCCTGGTTATAAAATGTATTAAATGAATATAAATAAAAATCAGTGAAACAATTTGCTTACTGTGACCTGCTATGCTTGAAAACTACCTTATCTTCCTTTTTTTTTCTCTTACAGTCCTCCAAAATGTGTTAAGGAATGAGCAGAAAGCTTAATGATAAGGAGGGAAAAGGTATTATATGCCATAAAATATCATCACCCGAGAAAACCAAAGTATGCCCCCTGTATGTAGTATAAATATATGGATAGAAATACCTTTTTTAGTTATTATCTGCTACCTCCTGTGGCTGAAAATACTTGCAGTTCAGTAGGGATGGTTATCATGGGAAAGCCAGGGAGAGGGCAAGTCAAAGAGTTCTAAATTGACCCAGATGGTTTCAGATGTAGAAACAAGAGGGAAAACGTGGTAATTGTAAGTGATAAGTCTCTTGACTGCCTGTTGCCACAGTTGCTCTTTGGGTGACAAGTCACTTTAGGGAGGAAATCTAACTGTTCATGGCATTCTGCCTACAGGGAGCAACTCATGAAGAACGCAAAATGTCAACCTGTAGGAAGGAATTAACTCTTCTCCAGGAGGGAGGAGTGTTAATCACCAATGGAGAGCAGGGCAAGAATAACAGGGAGAAAACCTCTTAGCTAACAGTCCATTTTGCTGTCACCAATTTTTGAAGATTTGCTAAAGGTTTTTCTGCCAGCTCTGCAAACCCAGAGCCTGTTCAGACATTTATCCCCTTCCAAACTCATCCTACTTGCTGTTTATCAGCTCCCTATTCTTGTGCGACAGCCTCAGAGACAGCACAAAACTGGAGGAAAGCTGTTCTGCAAGGCTGCTCCAACTCAACCAGGGATGGTGTTCTTTCTGGCCTCAGACCACAGAGGTGGCTCACAAAGCCCTCTCTTATTGTCCTTGATCCTTTAAGAATACATACAGAAACAATGGAGAAAGAGGCCGTGATCTGCTGCTCATACTTGTGGTGAGCCACAGATTTCAGTGAGTGAGATCAACTATGTCAGGCTTGTTTGATTATGAAACCCAGATAATATCCCAGAGGAAGCCATGAGAACAACTCTCTCCATGATGTGATTTCAGCGGGTAATTCTCTTCTACAACAGTTACATGAGAAAAGTTGTTTTTCACTCAATGCATCAACTGCCTGAAAGGAGGTTGGAGCATGGAGGGTGTTGGTCTCTTCTCCCAAGTAGCAAGTGACAGGACAGGAGGAAATGGCCTCAAGTTGTGCCAGGGGAGGTTTAAATTGTATATTAGAAAAAATTCCATTGTGTAAAGGGTTGTCGGGCATTGGAACAGGCTGCCCAGGGCAGTGGTGGAGTCACCATCCCTGGAGGGGTTTAAAAGACATGTAGATTAGGTTGTTAGGGACATGGTTTAGTGCTGTAGCTAGGTTATGGTTGGACTGAATAATCTTGAGGGTATCTTCCAACCAAAATGATTCTAAGCCTGAGCTCAGTGCTTTATTGAGAGCAAAATCCTAAAATGGGGGGACCGTGGCCTGTCCCTGTAACACCAACACCTCGAGGTGGCCTGGCAGGGCCTGGCTAGGTAAAGCCGGCAATGGCTTGCCGAGCTCCAGCCAGGAGAGGTGATCATCCTCTAAAACCTTTACAACCAACAGTGATTGATAAAGAAAACTACTTAACCCATGAGGTCTGGATACTGTAAGGGAGTAGAAAGGATTTTTTCCCCTCTGTGCAATTTGGCCCCAGCTGATGAGGAGACTGGGGGCAAAGACCTAATGTGCTGGTTGTAGAAGTAAATTTGAAGAGTGGAACGTGAGCTGGTGGACTCTCCCTCCTGACCCTTCTCAGCAAGCCACGATGCTCTTTTTGTTTTCTGTGATGAAAAGATCCACTGGTTATACTATTAATAAAAGCAATACTCATCAGGGAGAAAACAACCTGTATGTCTAGATGATGAAATAGCAGGGAGAGGATCTGGTTTTCAAACCCAAGCCTAGCTACTGCCTGATTAGCATCTCGCATAAAGTGCAGTAGCAATAGTTATGCCTGGTGTCAAAAGAAGGACATAATGAGGCATGAGAGAAGATGGCTTTGCTCTTCCCAGCCTGAATTTCTTCTCTTTGGGAGACTCTGCAGCAACCAGCACACCAGAGAGCGGGGCTGTGGATAGGAGCGGGCGGCAGCACATCTCATTGCGGATCAGTTAATTAACAGCAGGTTTCATGACTATCACTTCTCACTAGATTTTCTGCCTCCTACACTCCCCACCAAAACACCCCAAAGCTGGTCATTCTCTGTGGGGAGGCCTCTGGCAACATGCCCCTGCAGCCAACCAGCTGAGGCGATGCAGGAGAGATTTTGGAGAGGTATATTAATAAGCTCTAAGTGATGTTGCTTTAAATCTGCAAGGCTAGAAATTTCTGCGCAAAGCTTATTTTGTTCATAAGTTCTGCTTATTTGCAAACGTGTTTTAAACAGACACGCTCCTATTTTAAAGACTTCCATAATAATTTGATTATATGTGCTACAGAAGGGTGAGATTGTGCTAAGATGCTGTGAATCAGTTTATCTTGGCAGCAAGTTTTACAAAGTATATACAAAGTTATGAAGTATTACAGTACTATTTTCTGTCAGGAGCTTGATGCAGGATGAGATCTTATGGGAAATCATGCTAATAGAGAGGTAATTGCCAAGTTGGATGAAAGGCTTACAGCTGCAGAGAGCTGGCTGCCGTAGGAACGGAGGAGAGGATTGTCAAAGGAGCTGAAGGGAATCAGACACACAAATCCTAGTGAAATGTAGCAGCTTTGGGGTGTCTGAAGCTTTGGTAAAAATCCTAACCTAAGCAAAGA